>NW_012148186.1:1583864-1604014 GCF_000956105.1 Propithecus coquereli
AAAAAAACCATTAAGGGAAGGTAATTCACACAATATACCTTGGTGACCTGTTCAAAGGATCTCAGTCCTACAGAAAAAAATCATGTCAGATTTAATAACTTCATATCAAATATCGTAATTTTTTAACACAAAACAGAGACCGTATTTATCATAGTATAGTGGAAACAACCCTGGATCAGAATCTGAACACCTGAGTCATTGCCTCTTCCTAGTTGTGAGCCCATTTCCAGTCATTGAACTTCCATGAGTCTATATCTCTTTATATAAGAGAATTATATCTGCATGGTTTTTTAAAGAATTGTGTACTCTAAGTTTTCTGCCATCACTATCATTCCCAAGTACGAGGACACACTCAGCACCTACTAAGAAAAGGGCCTTTTGCAGGCAATGTGGAAAACAGGCATACTGTGTGGTCTCTGCCATTCAGGAGCTGTACATTTAATAGGAGAAAAGACATCCAAAAAATGTGACCTACATTGATAAAAATAACATATGCCACATATCAAATCACAGTGTAAGAAGTAAGTTCTACCGGAATCCAGAGGAGGACATATGTAACATTTGTTGGCGCAGCCAGGAAGTCAGCATATCCCTAAAGACTGGCAAGTGCATCTTCTGAAAAGAAGACAAGGGAGAACTACTCCAAGACAAATTGAGGGTCATCGCTTAAACACATTTTAGACTAAACAAAACTTAATTGGGAGTAAAATGATTCCTTCTACTGCCTTGTATTGAAAGATAGGACATAATCCATTTATTCATTCAAAAAATTATGACAATTTTTCTAAAATATGCCAGGTTTAAAAGACAGAAATTAAAACATAGTCGTATTCTAAAAGAATCTTGAAGTGGAAGAAAACAGAAACTAAGACAAATCAAATTATTTTTTCATTCAACCCAAATGAAAAATAGTGTAGCCTTGATTCCAAATGAATTGTGACCAGTTTCATATCCCATTCACTTTCTACTCTGTACCTAACATTTATTTCCAAATTCCTTTTTTCCCTCTTACACACACACACAGAGGCACATACGCTACATACACGTGTGGCATGGATATAACATGATAATATTTAATAATAAACTATGTGGGTTTTTAAAAATTTCTTGTCCCGTACCTTTTCCTCACCATTCAAACAGAAGAAAGAGCTTACCATACACTAATGAACTAAAAGAATAGATAATACAAAAAATAAAGGGCCAATTTATTTCATTTCAAAATTTTAGATAGATTCTGAAAATATCTTTTCATAGGAGAAGAAATTATCTTGAAAGTCATAGTTTTTGTTTTCAAGAGACAGGCAACTGAGAAAAAAAATGTTTCTGTTTTTATTCTCTTATTTCAAACACTTAGTTTTCTATATTAAGAAACAATAGAAAACTCAGAGTATGAATTTATAACTAAAACCAGTGTTTCTCAAAGCATGTTCCGCAAACCATCTATGTCAGAGCATGTAGTGTGTGTCATAAAATTGCAGGTTGTGGAGTCAACAAGGAAAGGACAGGAATATATATTTTAACAAGCAACTCAATTGTCTTTGTTCATAATATAGCTTGAGGAGCTCTGCTTAAGCTATACTTTGGAGAAGAAGACACAATGAGATAGTCATTTTTCTGCTCAAAGAGGGATGTATGTTTGGCCAACAAAACAGAAAAAATGAGTTGGAGGATATGTCTGGTGTACAGATGATTGTGGGTTCCTGAGAAGGGTCCAGAATTCCACCTGGGCTGAGCCCAGGGGAGGCAGTGGGATGGCAGAAACACCAGTAGAAACCTGGGTAAATTTTGGAAAGCCTAAAGCAGACAGGACCAGACCATGTTCTGACTTCCGTGTTGTCTATCCTCCAAGAGACTGCAAACCTCATAACTAAGCTCCACTTTTACTTAAACGTCATGCTAGAGTAATAGATAAGGATGTGCCTTAAGGAAGTCTCACAAATCCCGTCTACCCTAGGGGGTGCCTTCAGAGAATGTTGCAGTGCCTGAGGGGATAAACAGTCAGTATGAAGTGTACAATTAGGGTAACCAAATATTATGGGTTAAATTTGTTCTCCACAAAAAAAGATATTTTAGAGTCCTAATCCCCAGTACCTTAGAATGTGACCTGATTTGGAGATAGGATCTTCATGGAGATGATCAAGTTAAAACAAGGCCATTAGGGGAGCTTAATCCAATGTAACTGTTAACCTTATGAAAAGAACAAATAGAAACACATTGAATGAAGACAGTATGAAGAGACACAAGGAGAAAACAGTCATCTAAAAGCCAAGAAGGGAGGCTTGAATAGATCCTTTCCTCACAACCCTCAGAAGAACCAAACCTCCTGTCACCTTGATTTCAGACTTCTAGTCCCAGGTATCATGTAAAAACGGGATTTAGTTACAAAGTTTGCAGTCTTCCAGAGAAAATAAGCCCGGAAAGTCAGACCACGGTTCTTTGTGTTCTGAGATGCTCTCAAACTCACTCAGGGTTTCCACTGTTTTTTCTCTCATCTAAGGACATCAGTGGCAAACATAGCAGGGCTAGAGACTGACATCCAAGGCCAGGTGACAAGTGCTACACCTCAGCCAAAGGTAGACCAGAGCACAAATGGCATACAGTTGCAACATCGCTCAGATGCCTGGAGAGTACATCAGTCCTCCTACTCTGTCCTGTGGGGAAGAAAGACAGATCAAGGAGGGAATCCTGAACTGACTGAGTACTAGTTTCCAAAATACTGCTTCTCATACCAAAAGTGACTGAATTATCTTGGGCTGGAAGCACTCGCCATCAGCAAACATTAGAGCTTGAGACTTTATCCAAGTATCAGGAAACAAAGGAAGACATTTTTTATATAACCAAGTTTATAAAGGTTTAAATGCATATATGCTTTTTATTTCAACTAATGTGTGCTTGGCACTTAATTAAAGCTTGGGAATGCAGGGATGAACATCTCCCATTTATTGATTGATGAATGGTGCCAGGGCAGTGTAAGCCACTTTGCATACATCATCCCCTTCCTTATATCAGATCCACATGTGAGTACCATTATCAACTTTCAGCAAATTAACAAACCTAGGATAAGCACGATTGTGTCAAAGTCAGAAAGTGACTGGTTAGCAGAGATAGCAGGGATCAAACCCAGGTCCATTCACCTGTGTTGCCTGCTTTTTATTCACTAGACCACAGAAAGTTTTGAGTAGAATAATGTAAGAGGGGTGTTTAATTTTAACAGACAATTCAGTAAATGCCATAAAAAAAAAATTATGAATAGAGTGAAGTTGAAGCAGGGAGCTGGGAGTCACTGCTGCCAAACCTCTCAGGAAATGTTATATAGGAAAATAATTTTTTTAGCTGTTTTGGAAGCAATGAATGGAAAGTATTTCAGGAGAGGGAAGTCATATGCCAAGCCTAGAATTGTGAAAAGTCATGGCTTGTGCAGAGAAGGTTGAGAAACTAGTCTACCTAACCATAGCATAGCTCTGCCAGGGAGCAGTGGGAACTCTTTCCTGGGAGGTGGGTTGAGCCAGAATGTGAAAGCATTACAGAAGCATGCAGCCTATTAAGCGCATAAATGACGTGCTCAAATTTGTTTTTAGAAAGAACTTAGGAGAGTGTGGAGGGTAGATGTGAGGGGTCAATGCATTTGACCTTGTGACGTGAAGACCCAAGGAGTGGGCCTTTGTAATGATACAGGAGGAAAAGAATGAAGCAGTGGAAGGCAAGGGCACAGATTTTGCAGTCCTTCTTGAAGTAGAATTAGGAGACTTTGGTGGCTAATGGCATGTTCAGAGGGCAAATGAATGCATAGTTGAGAATTTTTAGGTCATTATTTTGTGATGCAGGGTGGATTAGGATAATTGTAAACAATACAGGAAATACAGGCAAAACCAGCAGTGTGGTCATCAGTATTTGCATAAGATCTTATAGGGAGAAGTGTATACAGGGAGATGATAAGCTAGCCAAGGAGTAGAGGCCAGAAGAGCAAGATTTAAAAGCCTAAGTATAATGGAACTCTTGGCATGTCTTTGCTCAGATTTTAAGCTGTTTTTTCTTAAAATAAATGTTCTAAATATTGAAGAAATGTAAGGTTTTAGTGGAAAGAGTTCTGACGTAGTAAGGTTATTGTGCCAAATTTGCCATTAATTAATTATGTGACCTTTGGCATGTCACTTAATTTAACTCAGACTTGGCATCCTGATCTGTGGAACTAGGAGATCTCCAAGGTCCCTCTTTGTTGCTTTCAAATACAATGATTCTCACTCATTTCTTTGATTAGAGGGTTTTAATTAAAGCATATTACATGATATTGTAGGTTATTGAGCCATGTGCTCTCCAACTATTAGTGATAAGAAGAAAAACATTAATGATAATCCTAACTTCCTGACTGTAGAATTTTCAAGATTTTACACCTAAAAGTCACGGGTATTTTTATTTCTTTCTACCATGACTGGGAACAAATTCTATAGACTAAAAGATGTTTAAATGAATTGATAATAAAAGTAAAGTTATCAGGACTGGGTGACAATTTTCCCAAATTTTCACTGTAATTTATTAACATAAAGGTCATCATTCATGGTTTTTATGGAAAGAGATGTTATATAATGTAAAAAATCCTTCATTTTAAAGGATTATGTTTTAAATAGGAAATAACTTATGGATTCAGCTGGTTATTTTTTTTATGTTTAGGTTACATGGATTGCTTTTGTACTGCTTGAGTCAAAGTTATAGTATGTCCATCACCCAGATAGTACACATTGTACATGTTAGATATGGTTTTTCCCAACCCCCTCTACCCCCTCCTACCTCCATGATTTCCATTGAGTTTTACTTCCATCTGTGCATATGAGTGCTGATCAGGTAGTCTCAATTTAATAGTGAGTACATGTGGTATTTGTTTTCCATTCTTGTGATTCTTCACTTAGGAGAATGGTTTCCAATTCCATCCAGATTTTTTCATAGGTATTAATTCCTTTTTTATAGCTGAGTAGTACTCCATGGTGAACCTATACCACATTTTATTAATCTATTCATGAATTGATGGGCACTTGGGTTGATGGGTTGACTCCACTTCTTTGTGATTGTGAATTGTGCTACAATAAACATTCTAGTGCACGTGTCTTTTTGATAAAATGCCTTTTTTCCTTTTGGATAAATACCTAGTAGTGGGATTGCTGGATCAAATGATAAGTCTACTTTTAGTTCTTTAAGGAATCTCCATATTACTTTCCATAGAGGTTGCACTAGTCTGCAGTTCCACTAAAGTGTGTAAGTGTTCCTTTCTCTCTGAACTCATGCCAGCATCTATTATTTTGGGACTTTTTGATAAAAGCCATTCTCACTGGGGTTAAGAGATATCTCATTGCGGTTTTGCTTTGCATTTCTCTGATGATTAGTCACGTTCAGCATTTTTTTCATATGTTTATTGGCCATTAGTCTATCTTCTTTTGAAAGCTTCTGTTCATGTCTTTTGCCCACTTTTTAATGGAGTTGTTTGATGTTTTCTTGCTGATTAGTTATTTGTAGATTCTGGTTATTAGCCCTTTATTGGTTGTATAGCATGTGAATATTTTCTCCCATTGTGTAGGTCTATTCACTCTGTTGATTGTTTCCTTGACTGTGCAAAAGCTTTTTAATTTAATAAAGCTCCATTTATTTATTTTTATTGTTGCTGTGATTGTCCTTGGGGTCTTCCTCATAAATTCTTTGCCTAGACCGATACCTAGAAGTTTTTCCAAACTTTTCTTCTAGAATTCTTATGGTTTCCTACCTTAGATTTAAGTCTGTTATCCATCTTGAATTTATTTTTGTGAGTGATGAGAGGTGTAACTCCTGTTTCAATGTTCTACATGTGGCTATACAATTTTCCCAGCACCATTTATTGAGTACAAATTCTTTTCCCCATTGTAAGTTTTTCTCTGCTTTGTCAAAGATCAGGTGGAAATATGAATATGGATTTATATCTGGGTTCTCTGGACTGATCAATTGGCCTATGTTTCCATTGTGCCAGTACCATGCTGTTTTGGTTACTACAGCCTTGTAGTATAGCTTGAAGTCTGGTAAAGTGATTCCTCCTGATTTTTTCTTTTTGCCTAGGGTTGTTTTGGCTATTTGGGGTCTTCTCTGGTTCCATACAAAGCACAGAATTATTTTTTCTAGATCTGAAAAAAATGACCTTGGTGTTTTAATGGAGATTGCATTGGATATGTAAATCACTTTGGATGGTATAGACATTTTAACAATGTTTATTATGCTTATCCTTGACTATGATATGTTTTTCTATTTGTTTACATTCTCTGCAATTTCCTTCCTCAGTGTTTTGTAATCCTGCCTGTAGAAGTCTTTCACCTCCTTGGTTAAATATATTCCTAGGTGTTTTATTTGCTTTGTTGCCATCGTAAAAAGTATTGAGTCTTTGATTTGATTATCAGCTTGACTGTTGAGAGTGTATAAGAATGCTACTGATTTGTGTACATTGAGTTTGTAGCCTGAGACTTTGCTGAATTTATTTATCAATTCCAGAAGTCTCTTGGGGTTTTCTAGATATAAGATCATTTTGTCAGCAAAGAGCGATAGTTTGACTTCTTCTTTCCCCATTTTAATACCCTTGATTTCCTTTTCTTGCCTGATTGCTCTAGCTACGACTTTCAGCACTATGTCAAATAGAGTCACAACAGTGGGCAATCTTGTCTAGTTCCAGTTCTAAGTGGGAATGCTTACAATTTTTCTCTGTTCTGTATGATATTGGCTGTGGGTTAGTCATATATAGCTTTCATAATAATGAGGTATGTTCCATCTATCCCTATACTGTTGAGAATTCTTATCATTAAATGGTGATGAATTTTATCAAATGCTTTTTCTGTATCTATTGAGAGAATCATATAGTCTTTCTTTTTGCTTCTATATATTTGGTGAATCACATTTATACATTTGGGTATGTTGAACCATCCTTGCATCTCTGGGATGAAGCCCACTTGAACATGGTGGATTACTTTTTTGATGAACAGTTAAATTTGGTTTGCTAGGATTTTATTGAGAATTTTTGCATCGATGTTTATGAGGGATTTTGAACTTCAGTTTTCTTTTTGGTACGTCCTTTTCTAGCTTTGTTATCGAGGTGATATTGGCTTCATAGAATGAATTGAGGAGGATTCCTTTCTTCTCTATGTTACAAAATAATTTCTTCAGTATAGATATCAATTCTTCTTTGTAGGTCTGATAAAATTTGAGTGTGAAACCATCTGGTCCGGGACTTTTTTTTGTTGGAAGAATTTTAATTGCTGCTTCAATTTCATTACTTGATATTGGTCTATTCAGGAGTTCTATTTCTTCCTGATTGAGCCTAGGAAGATTGTGTGTTTCCAAGAATTCATCCATTTCCTCAACATTTTCCAGTTATGTGCACAGGGATTTTTATAGTATTCAGAGATAATATTTTGTATTTCTATGATATCAGTTGTAATATCTCATTTTCCATTTCTGATTGAGCTTATTAGGGTCCTTTGTTTTCTGTTTCTGGTTAATCTAGCAAGAGGCCTAGATTCTATTTTGCTTACCTTTTCAAAGAACCAACTTTTTGTTTCATTAATATAATTCTTTCATTTTGATTTCATTTAGTTATGCTCTAACCTTAGTTATTTCTTTTCTTCTGCTTGGGTTGGGATTGATTTGCTCTTCCTTTTCCAATTCCTTGAGATGATTCATTAGAGTGTTGATTTGTGGTCTTTCTATCTTGTGACTGTAGGCATTTATGGCTATGAATTTTCCTCTTGTGATTGCTTTTGCTAAATCTCACAGAGTTTTGATAACGTGTGTCTCCTTTGTCATTTAGTTTGAAGAATCTTTTCATTTCCCTCTTAATTTCCTCCTTGAACCAATAACCATTAAGCAGTATATTATTTAATTTCCATGACTTTGTGTAGAGTTGAGCGTTTGTGTTGGAATTGATTTCTAATTTTATTCTACTGTGGTCTGACAAGATACATGGTATAATTTTTAATTTTTTAAATTTGTTGAGACATATTTTGTAGCCCAGGATGTGATCAGTCTTGGAGAATACTCCATGAGCTGATCAGAATGTATATTCAGTGTTTTTTTTGGGGGGGGAGGGTAGAATGGTCTGTAAATATCTGATAAGCCCATTTGTTCTAGAGTTCTGTTTAAGTCCATTGTTTCTTTCCTTATTTTCTGTTTGGAGGATCTGTTTCATCCTTTTAGTGGGGTGTTGAATTCCCTGGCTATTATGATGCTGGTTTTTATCATTTTTTTTTAGATCAAGTAGAGTTTGCTTTATGAATCTGGGTGCATCTGTGTTTGGTGCATAAATATTTAGGATTGTTATGTCTTCTTGTTGAATTGTTCCCTTCACCATTATATAATGACCATCTTTGTCTGTCTTTACTTTTGCTGATTTGAAATCTATGTTATCTGATATGAGAATGGTTACACTAGGTTTCTTTTCCATGGCATATGGTTTTCTATTCCTTTGCCTTGAGTCTGAATGAGTCCTTGTGGGTTAGATGTGTTTCCTGGAGACAGCAGATACTTGGCTTGTATTTTTTTTAGCCATTCAGCCAACCTATGTCACTTGAGTGGGACATTCAAGCCGTTCACATTTATTGAAAGAATTGATAATTGGGGTGGATTTCTGTTCATCCTATTGAGTAAAACTTTGTTATACCTCCTGAGCCATTGTGGTATGTGGGCTCTGACCTGTAGCTTTTGGGTAATTTTTACACTGGTAGGTTTCTATTTTGCTGATCTGTGTATAATGCAGTTCTGAGTACTTCCTGCAGGACAGATCTGGTCTTGCCAAATTCCCTCAGTGTTTCCTTGTCTGAGAAAGTCTTTATTTCTCCTTGATATAAGAAACTTAGTTTTGAAGCATACAAGATTCTAAGCTGGCCATTACTCTGTTTGAGAAGACTGAGAATGGGGCCCCAAACCCTTCTGGCTTGTAAGGTCTCATTTGAGGGGTCTGCAGTTAGTCTGATGGGTTTTCCTTTATAAGTTATCTGCTGCTTTCACCTTACAGCTTGAAGGAGTGCCTCTTTTGGGTTTACTTTGGCCAGTCTGATGACTATGAGTTGTGCCCATTGCCTCTTTGTGATGAATCTCCCAGGGGTCCTTTGAGTTTTTTGTATCTAAGTATCCAGATTTCTACCAAGGCCAGGAAATGTTCCTTAATGATTCCCTCAAATTGATTTTCCAACCCTTGTGTATTTTCTTCCCCCTCAGGGATACCTATAATTCTTATGTCAGACCTCTTTACATAATCCCACATTTCTTGTAGGTTTTGTTCGTTCCTCTTGTTTCTCAGATCTTTCTCTTTGCTGACTTGTTTTTAAGATCTGAGATTCTTTCATCTGCCTGATTTAGCCTATTCTTAAGGGTTTCTGCTATGTTTTGTATTTACTTGAGTGCACTTTTAATTTCCAGAAGTTCTGCTTGATTTTTTTAATAATTCAATTTCTTTCATAAATATTTTATTCATTTCCTGCTTTTTTTGTGTGATTTCTTTGTGGTGGGTTTCTATTTTCTCTTGTATTTTATTGAGTTTCCTTACACTCCATATTCAGAATTCTTCATTTACCATTTCAATCTTTTTGTTTTAGTTGGCATCCATTGGTAAGGAGTTATTGTTTTCTTTTGGGGGTGTCCTTTCCCTGTGATTTTTCATGTTTCTGGAGTTCTTTTGCTGATTCTTTCTCATGTGGCCTCTCAGACAAGACTTAGTGGTGCTGGCTTATGGGCCTGTGTCTGGGTCCCCAAAGATCAATCCCTGAGTATGCCAGGAAGAAGAGTGCTGGTCCTGAGTTCCTTATGGGTTGTTCTATGTACCTCTTGGGTTACCTCTGACTTACTGTCTTCACCTCTTCCCAACAGCTGTAGTGAGTTAGGTCCCCCAGCTTACTCTTGGTGATGGTGGATGATACTTGTGAGTGTGAATCAGCCACACCCTGCTTGCTTAAGTCGGAATATGCTGTCACGAGCTATATCATTTTTCTCCCTATCATTTGTTGATGTTTTTGTGACAGAGCCAGCTGTCGAGATTTTTTTTTTTTTTTTTTGAGACAGAGTCTCACTCTGACATCTGGCTGGGCTAGAGTGCTGTGAAACCAGCCTAGCTCACAGCAACCTCAAACTCCTGGGCTCAAGTGATCCTACTGCCCCAGCCTCCCAAGTAGCTGGGACTACAGGCATGTGCCACCATCCCCGGCTAATTTTTTCTATATATTTTTAGTTGGATGATTAATTTCTTTCTAATTTTAGTAGAGGCGGGGTCTCGCTCTTGCTCAGGCTGGTCTCGAACTCCTGAGCTCAAACAATCCGCCCGCCTTGGCCTCCCAGAGAGCTAGGATTACAGGCGTGAGCCACCGCACCTGGCCTGTCGAGATGTTCTTTTGTGCCCGTGGTAGATTCTGGTCTCCCAGGTGAAGTACTTGAGTTCCTCAAGCGTTAGGAGGGACCCTGTAGCTCCCAGGGGTTTTCTTGTTCTCCACCACCACTGAGGTGGGGGGACAAGTAAGGCAGTTAGTGGCTAGGTTGTCTGAGCCTGACAGGCTTTACAAAGCCTTGGCAGGGCTCAGAAGTTGCATTTCTGGCCACTAGGGGTAACCACTGGTAAGAGGGTGACTACAAGCTCTTCAAAGCAGGAGAGCTGTTCACAGGGGAGGGGCCTCAATGCTTGTATGCTAAGGCCTTGGGCTGAGATCTTTCTGTCCTATCCAGTAGCACAGTTTTTCTGTCAGGAAAGGTAGGTGCTCCCCCAAAGGGCCACTTCTTGGACCCCTCACACACCCTGTTATAGTGAGTCAGTAAATACTGTAAAGGGCAGGCATATTGACCTCTGTGTCAGTAGGTGGCAGTTGCCAGAAGGAACAAGCTGCAGTGTTGTTTTTGGGTCCTATGACCAGCTCTAGTTTCTCAGAAGCACTCAAATGCCCCCAGGTGGTTGGTGGAGCCCTAGATCTTCCAGGGGGATCTTTATTCTCTGCCACAGCAGAGGTGAGTGGGTGTATGAAGTTGGATGGGGCTGGGTTGGGTAAGCCTGCCCTCAGGCTCCACAAAAGCTGGCAAGGTAGCTGTTTTTGCAGGAGTCAAAGGTCTGCTCCCAGCTTCTGGGCGAACTGCCAGGGAGGGGCTGAAGTGGCACCACACAACCAGAAAGTCAGCTTGAGGAGGTGGGGTCATCTGAGATTCACAAACTGGCAGTCTACAGTGGGCCTCACTCCTCTCCCCGCTCCTCTGCCCACAGTGCTCTCATGGTGTCAGCTGACAGGCAGGAGCCCAAGCCAGTGGAGCTCCCCCATGACTGTGCTGTGGGCTGGGATGTTCCCTGTCCAGGATCCTGATCTGAGCTGAGAGTGTGGCCCTCCTGTAGGGGAAGGGGTGCCCTGTGAGCACACCACAGCTAGGATCCACACTGCACTCTCCCCGCCCCCTGATCTACCCACCTAAGACCAAGAAGATCAATCCCTGACTGTGCTAGGGAGAAGCATACTGATTCCCAGTCACCCATGGGGTGCCTGAGCAGGATCAATGTCCCTCTGCCTCAGGGCATGCCCTTCTTTGATGGAGCTTCCAGGAAAGCAGCACCAGGGAAGGCTGGCAAGCAGGGAGTTCATGGTCTGAGCACCTGTCAGTCTGTTGTAGGACCCTAAGAGGAAACACCTGAGCACCACTCTCCGTGGAAGCCTTGGTGTGGTGGCTCAATTATCTTTCTCGGCAGCCATGCACCGGGGAGGGAAAAAGGAGGAAAAGAGTCTGTGTGGAGGAAAGCTAGCACTCTGGTTGTCTCCAACCCTCTCTCTGGGAGATAGTCTGTTCAAAATGTCTAGAGTCTGGAGTCACACAGATCACCCAGGACCCACTGGACCCCTGTGGCTCCTGCAGTCTCTGCTGGAGCTGGAAAATATCTGTGTGAGAACAAGCAGGATGAAACCTGAGAAGTTGAGGCCCCCTGGAGAGGACAAAAGTACACGGTGTGTGGAGAAGCAATATGGTGCCTGCTGTCCCAGCTTGGGTCTGTGCGGGCAGGGAGTACCCCAGGAGGGCTGAGATCCCAGAGCCCTGTCCGCAAGAAGTTCCCAGCACACTGGCAGCAGCAGCCTCTGGGCTCATGTGGGTAGAAAGTCTCTCCAGCAGCTCGGGAATCTACCTACTGTCAGAGATGGGAGGGAGGGAGAAACAAACCACTACCTACCCTTCTTGCTGGACTCCCAGCCTCTCAGGAGTTGCTCTTGTCCAGTATCTTGCTCCTTCTTGTCCTGCACTGTACTTTCTTCCCTGGGAGTCTCCTGAGGGCTCTGGCACCCTTCCTTCAGACCCACAACGAATCTATGTTTGTCTGTCTGTTCATTTTTTCTCTTTCATCTAAAATGTCTCCTTCTTACTGAGACGCTCTGGCAGCTGGTGTCTCCAGCCAGCCATCTATGTCAGATGTTTTTTTGAGATGTTTACAGATTTCATACATTTTATTTAAATTCTAAAGGTTAAAAAACCTCAGATAATTTGTTGTGTGCACGTGTGGGTCAATCATGTAATTGCGAACTACATACAGATGGGGAATAATATCTAAGAATTCTTGTCTTGAATAAATTATGTGCTCATGTATCAAAAGTGACTTTGCATGTATACTGGGAAATGGAGTCGCTTGTCCAACTTGTGTTTATTACCTAAAAGCATTAATATATTAATTTCACACAGGATTTGGGAAGCTGGTGATTCTTTATAACATCTAGTTTACTTTAGTTATATATTTAATGATAAAATATTAATTAATACATGAATCTGATAGACTCTGGGAAGTGTCATTCAGATATGTTATCTTCAAGTGTTGTACTGCCCAAGGAATTTAATTCTTCCCCAGCTTTGTTTCTAAAGCAGAGGTGAATAAAAAGGATTGGGAGAGATGGAAGGACAAAATTACAGCTGGGATATATAGAGCACTATAGAGCATTAGTCTCCTTTCTGTACTTAGATTTCTATGCTTTTTTTGATTGATATTTTGTTCATTGTTGGATCATCCCAGAATTGGTCACTTAGTTTTATTAATTCCTTTCAGTTCTCTCTTGAATTGCTTAAACAGCATTACAGTGTCTTAATCTCCTGTTAAAAAAAATTAATGTGGTTATATTAATTTTTAATATTTTAATATTCATTTCAACCATCTGATAGCTAAGCACAGATTCAATCTGTGCTATTTTGAAAATAATATTTTAGAATAGATGATTAATAATCATGCGATTTTCTTCCCTGTGTTTATTCTAGGTGATATGTTCAAAATTTTCGTACTACTGTGGGAAGTGCCCAGAGTCACAGTACTTAAGACTCCTACCTTCCCTCCCCAGTCATCTCACCCTACCTTCCAAGCCTGACCCCAGCACTTCCTGCTGTTCCTCTCTGCATGTACTCTCCTCTCTGTCTCTCTTCCAGACCCCCTATACTTCTCTTTCCAGACTTAACAAAGTTCACATAAAAGAGATACTTGGTTGAGAGAAGAACACATAAGTGAGGTCCTTTCAAAACTAAGTACAAATGCCAAGTCTCTCTCTTTTTAGTTTAGTTGGCAGCAGTGTAACATCACTATGTCTGTTAAAAGCACAGACTCTAAAGCTTGGGTTTGTAGTCTGCCTCTGCCTCCAGTATGTGATCTTGTTTCTTAATTTCCAAGAGGCTCAGTTTTCTTAATTGTAAAATGGGGATAATAAAAGTCTCTCCCTCATAGGCCCACATAAGGATTAATGTATTACTATTTAAGTTAATACATACTGAGTTTAAACATGTAACATATAAATTACTTAGAATAATACTTGGCACATAGTGAGTGCTAGTTATGCTATTACTATGTAATTATTAGCTGTTATTCTATTGCTATTACTATAGCTAAGTTATATCTATATACATCTTAATCAATGCCATCATTAAACTTGTTCACAATAATGAAGGGGGCATTTCATGGCAAATCATGATAGACTATGTCCTCTGTTACAGAAACAAAAAAGAAAACAACTTATAAACAATGTCTCCTTGATCTTTAAGCACACATATAGATTCTACTAAAACAAAACAAAAGCTACAAAGTATAATTTTAATTGATAATCCCAATAATTTGCTACAAACTCTTGATCATCTTTTGTGCTTTTTGTTTAAATTTGTGCTTTTATCTTGAAGAAAATATGATACCAACATCTCCAAATCTATAATTTTATTGTGGTCTACAGTTGTTACTAAACAAACTCTATCAAAAAAATAAACAGGAACAACATGAAAGGAGAGAACTCAAAACTACAGGATATTCAGGTCTTCTGGAATTTTCACTCTTCACAGTTTGCCATAGCCCTGTGAGAAATCAGAGTGTCTTCCTTTCAAGTCACATTATCACTAGGTCTCTCTATTTATTTAATACTATTTTGGGAGTCTTGGCTGCAAAATTAAGAGCCTCTTCCTCTCAATAAAAACTAAATAGATAAAGAAACACAAGCACGTATAAATTGTACACTCAAAGCTAGCATTTATGGATTGAGATGTCAATATCAATATTAGAGACGTAATAATGGACTATTACAAGAACTTTACCATCAAAGAATCATTTCACACTTATTGTGTGCCAATAAAAAGGCAGGCTCTGTGCTGGTCAGTCCTGTGGTAGAGAAAAAGAGGTATCCTTTGCTTTATCATGATCTTAGGCAGGGTACCAGGTGCTGGGGAGACAAAGATGAATAAGACACAATATCTCCTCACAGCCAGGTGGAAGATGAAGCCACAGATGTCAAACATCTCCAGCTTACTTAAGAAAAAACAAAAACAAAAACAACACAGGACTAACACAAGTAAAAATCTTGGCTTGAATGTCACCACCAAAAATGCAAGGCTTGCAGAATCTCACAACCAAAACTTGTGTGAGAGAAACCAAACCCCAAAGAGTACTTTCTTTTGGTTTGCATTTGAATAAGGTTCAATGTGAGGCCAACCAAACCAAACCAAGCTATGGTGTTGGCAATAAGGAAAGTGGGTACCCTTTCAGGCGATGGTTATTGAAGGGGAGCACTAGGAAGACTTTTGTGATTTATTCAGTTTCTTGATATGGGTACTGGCTATATGGGATTGTTCACTTGGTGAAATACATTTATTATTTGCATACTTCTTAGTATGGATGTTATACTTCAATGAAAAAACAATCCCATGACTTGTTAGAATTCCATAAGCATTTCCCTGATATTTTGCCAAATTCCAAGGCGAAGCACGATAACATTCTCTTGATTTTTCTCTTTTTTCTCCAGGACTCTGCCTTTCTTGAGTGCTGTCCTCATGTCTTCCTGGACTAACTCAAATGTAATAGGGAGCCACTTCCTTAGGTTCCACCAAATATCTATTAATGTGCAGTTTCCATTGGCCTCACTTTATTAGAGGTTTTGGAAGCACATAGAAAAGTGATTTACACTGTAGTATGGCATGTAATGCAAACGTAATAGGTATTGTTCATAAACATGTCCTTTGTCCACCCCATCATTGTGGAGTTTCACTGCATCTAGTTCTAGACTCCCCGTGTCTCTCACTCCGATCTTTTTTCCTTCCGCCCTCTGTATCAGGTGCTCCTTGTGCACTCTATCCTCTCCAATTTACCTGACTCCAGCTGTGGCTGCAGAGAAAAGTTCCATGTATACTTTGACTCACTTCATCTGGCAGCGTCTCATCTCCGTCACACACGAGTGCTGCACGAGGCTCCTCCCGTGCTGTGGGATGGGATGGCAGGAGAAACCTGCACACATGCAAAACCCGAAAGTACAGGAAAGTTAACATCTTCTGACACAATCTTCAACCACTAGAGAGCTGATTGATGTTACTCTTTGCCGTTTTCAAGTGGACAATTCTGAGAGGCATTTTATGTTTCTCCGAAGTTCCTGGCGTGATTGACGTGCTGTTGTTATGGCAGTGACTGACTTGATAACACACCTCCTTTTCTCCTTACCTGCTTTACTGTTATTGATTGCTCACTCCTGCTCACTGTGATCATCTCCCAAATAAACTACATTGCAGAAGTCTTTGACTGAGGCTTTGCTTTCTGTGCAGGGAGGGGGTGACCATGATTAGGACCAGCTGGAGCCTTGGAAATAGATGTGCAGGAGAGGATTCCAGAACTGATGACAACAAGAATCTTACTGGTGGTGGGCAGTGGGATGATGACGAAGCCCAGGTATGTTGTGGCGTTGCAATTACTAACCCTCTCACCTTTAGTGGAATAGGAGAAGGCCGAGTGGAAGGTGAAGTGCTGGGTTATTCAGTGGCTGTAACACATCAGTGCTATGGGGGCAGTAGTAATTTTAATTGTGGAGTTGACTGGGTGCTGTTAACAACTTTGGAAGACTTGAGCGAAAAAAGCAAAATGACAATTAGATTGCCAACTCTCAAGTCAAGGCCTAAAAGGCAGCATCTAGAAAGACCTTCATCTCCTGCAACTAAAGAGTGGATTTTACTCAAAACCAGACCAAGAAGCTGCAAAGGAAAGGTTTCCTATGCTTTGTCTCATAGATGTCAATCAGCCTCTCTCTCCAATCGGTGCGGTGCTTATGAGGTAGATGGTGAAAGGAGAGACCAAGGTGACAGGGTGTAGCTATGCATGACTCCAGGAACATGGCCACCCTCTTCCCAAGGCTGACCTAGACACTACACTTCTGAATACCCAACCTGTCACCGTCAGAGACTGATGATGATTCCTCTGGATGGTACCATGCTGACAGCCACTGATTGTCTTTCTACCCTGGAATGAGCAGCAAGAGTTTATACAGGAATTGACATCTATTCCAGATTTGTTTTTACTTTCCTGCCCAAAGTTCCTTTACCCCCACCATCATGTAAGAGCACACACGATGCCTTATTTATTGGCATGGATTTTTCCACAACACTGTCTCCAAATAAAGGGTCCATTTTATAACAATGGATATATGTCCATAGAATCCTGTGATCCCAGTGTCAATGAATGCTTTCCCCAGAAGCAGTCAGCCTAGGAGAATGAGAATAGCCTATTCAAATATTTGCTAGGTGCTAGCTTGGAAACGAAAACCCACAGGGTTAGAGTGCAAAAAGAACCTGGGTTGAGAAATAAGCATTGGAAATAGGATTGGCTCCTCTCACCACTATTTCCAATGACTCATTTGCAGATTTTGTGCTTTCAACTTTAAGCTATGTTCTTTCAACCTTAAAAGTCCTCATTACAAGCAATAACTCCTTCCACTGGGGAACGAACTGACAGGGAGTAACATTTATCCATTAGCTCCTTTTTGGTTGAGAATTATAGCAAAAGCTGTTAACTTTCACATACTTATGGGCTTTGCAAGTGCAGGCCTAGCAGGCTTCCCCTGGAATCTCATGCCGTAGCTCATGCTTTCTACTGAATACAAGGTTTCTACTGAACTTGAAGCTATGACTATTGCCAGGTCACTTTAGGATCCTTGTGTCAGTGAACCAGCAGGCACAGAAAGGAGCTCCTTCCATGAGGAGATAAGGATGCTGCTATATTAATGGGGACAAACAAGAATATATCTGCAACCCAAGGCATTAACTGCAGCATTTTTTGGCATTTCTATGTCCAGTGATAATGGTAACTGGCCAATTGCAATATTTGCCACTCAATAATGGCAAAACTAATGTGGGCTTAGAACATTTAGCGGCGAAGGTCTGTGTCCCCCCATGGACAAGTGGCCAGATTAGCTGAATTTATGGTTTAGCATGAGAAAAATTTAAAAGAGGTGATAAAAGCAGGAGATGACGACTATCAATTAAGGTCTTGTGACCAACTGCATTGGAAAAGGGGGAGAAATGTATCTTGTTTCACAAACCCCCCTCTATGGGGTGTTGTGAAGGCCAAAACCTAGAAGGCTCAGTATAGGATTGAATTTACTGAAAGGCAGGAACACTGCAAGGGGTAAACTGTCTCAGATGACTCTTATTCACTAAGTCACATTTTCTTGGCCTTATCTCATCTATGATTCCAGTCATGGCTACAGCAAACGAAATCTGTGCAGGCTTCAATTTACCTAGAAATGAGAGTATCTTGTCTCAAGCATGCACCAAAAAGTCTTTCAAGCCATCTTTAACTCGGCACCATGGGATGCTAGTGGGAGCCTATTCGGGGAACATGCAAGAACACATGAAATGAGAGGGAGTTCATGCCCTCTGGGCAACCCTCTACCTATGGGGGATGGAGGATGATCAATAAATGCTTTTCCCCCCAATTCTAAGGTGGAGCTTTCTTTGAGACACAGAAGTATATTGGTTTTCCCTTCTTCCCAGTTTCAATCTCTGTGGTCCCTTACTCTGTTCCCTCAGACCATATTTCAACAAACTACTTGCTCTTAAGTCTTTGACTCAGGTTCTACATTCAGTTTTAGAAGCACACTTTCTTCCTCTTGTTTCATTTAAACATCTTCCTCCCTTTTCTGATGTCTTGGTACCAGCCAAAATCTCTACCCAGACTATGTCATCTGTCCATAATAGGCTTATGAAAGTATATTTTCCAAATAGAGAGAGGAATGTCTTTCCCAAAGCAAAATTCAAGTATTTCCGTTTATTTACTGGCTGATTTTTCTTAACCTATAACTATGCTCGATTTAGTCCTATCTAATACACGCGTAGAAGCATACACTCCCACGCACATAAAGTCTAAAACAAAACAAAGTCACAAAAGACACAAAAGCTATTCACTTGCCTTTGTATCTCTTTTCTTCTCAAAGTAACAGCTGACATTTATTAAGTTCTTATCATATGCCAGGTGCTATTTTAGTAAATTGCTGACAATATCTCATTTTATTTTCAAAAAAAATCTAGGAGGCACTATTACTATCCCAACGGTAAAGACAAAAAGCCGTGGTTCTTTGATGTTAAGTGGCTTTCTCAAGGTCCAATCTTAAATTTCTGAGCAGAGATTAAGACCAAGGCCTCTCTGCCTCTTGAGTATGCATATTCATCTAGCACACCAAGGTTGTCTTAAGAACCAAAATTATTGTTTTCAACTCCTCCCTTTCGATTTCTTTTCGATTCACAACAATGACTTCCTTTTGAAACAGCATTTTCTAGGGTCACCAATATTGTCCTAATACGGAAAATCTAATGGATGCTACTCATCTTAATCTCATTCAGATATCTGTAGTGTTTGATAAAGTTGATTAGTCTTTCTTGTCCTTCTGAATTTTTCCTGATTTTTGTCCCTTACTGTTTGTTCATGATCTCTTTCACAGGTCTTTCTTTTTCCCCCAAATTTTACCAGAATTTTGCAACCAATTTGTATAAAATTTAAATAATCACTGTCCCCTAAAGTTATTTTTTCCTCTTTTAGCTTAGTCATCTCCTTGCCAACAGTGGAAACTTGGAATCTTTCTTGAGGTCTGTAGGAAAGTTTGTTTCAGGCTGTCCATTTTCCCAAATATTATCAACTTTAGGGGGATGAGGATGGAAGTCCTTAAAGAAACCTTAGCTCAAAGTCTTAATTGCAAGAGCTAGGGTGTGAGTGGACACTTCGTGCTTAGTGAGGTACAGGAATGACTTCAGTGGGGTACGACCAGACGTTTTAGACCTCCTTTACAGCTGATTTTCAAAATACAGTTATTCTGGAGGTTGAGGAAAAGTCCTTTCAGAGGGAAGGGGGCCTTTCTATCAGCCTCTGATTTTATGCTGCTATTACCCTTTTTGCTAAATAATGGTATTTTTATTAAAATATTTTCTCATGATCTATTACCACCTAAAAGCTTTGAACTGTGAATACATATATAAAAAGTCTGTTCTGACTTGCCTCAGCCTTGGGACTAATCTTAATAGAATATGCAGCAGTATTTATTTGCAAGCTGATTATGAAACTTGTTTTCATTTAATCTCTTCTTGATTTATTAACCTCATTTAGAATTTTAGAGTTTTAGATCCTTTGCAACTGATTAAAACAAAGTGTTGTTGTCCTTCCAAGAATAGAAACTATTCCTTCCTTCTGTTCCATGCGGAAGTCAGTTTTTCAAGACCAGGTTTGTCTTTGATACCTCTGTGGTGTGAACAGTTGTGCTTTGCCGACCGCTAAGGTAATCATTGGAAGCGAAGCTAATGGAGATAGTCGCAGGTTCCCTTTCTGTATATGTCAGCCTTGTCTACTACTAAAGTGGCAGTAGCAAAAAAAAAAAAAAAAA
>NW_012148186.1:1616151-1618168 GCF_000956105.1 Propithecus coquereli
CCAAAATACATGAAGCAAAATCTAACAGAATTGAAAGAAGAAATAGGTGATTCATTAATTATAGTTGGAGATTTTAATAGCTCCCTCTCAATAATTGCTAGAAAAACTAGATGGAGAATCACCAAAGATATAGAAGATTTGAACAACATTAACTTGACCTAACTGACATTTATAAAATACTTCATCTAAAAATAGCAAAATATGCATTATTTTCAAGATCACAGAGAACATTCTCCACAGAAACTGTAGACTGAACCATAGAAAAAGTTTTGATAAATTTAAAATTATTGAAACAATTCAAATTCAATATGTTCTCTAACCATAAAGAAATTGAACTAGAAATCGAAAGAAAAAAAGGTACGGAAATATCCCAAACAATTTAGAAATGAAATAATTTGCTGCTAAAGATACCGTAAGTCAAAGAAGAAATCACAAGAGAAATTTAGAGAACATTTTGAGCTACATAGAAATGAAAATACAACATATTAAAATTTATGGGGTACAGTTAAAGCAGTGCTCAGAGGCAAATTGCTTAGAGGCAAATTTGTACCTTCAAAGGCCTACGTTAGAAAAGACAAGTCTTAAATCAATAATCAAGTTACAAACTCAAAAAATTCGAGAAAGAAGAACAACTGAACCCAAAGTAAGCAGAAGGAAGTAAGTATAATAAAGACCAAGGCAAAGTCAATGAAATAGAAATCAGAAAAACAAAAGAAGATCAATGGTGCCTCATTTATTCTTTGAAAAAAAAAATCAATGAAATTGAAAAACTTTAGCTTGACAAAGGAAAACAGAATGACCAAATGACAACAACCAACGATAAAATAGGAGATATCCCTTCTGACCTAGAGAAATTAAAAGAATTACAAGGGAATGTCATGAATATCTTTATGTGGACAAATTGGTTAACTTAGGTAAAATGGACAAATGCCTAGAAAGACATATATTACCAAAACTAACTTTGCAAAGACTTGAAAGAGATTAAAAAAAAAAAACCCGAATAATTAGTAATTGAAGATATCCCAGCAAAGAAAACTCCAGGCCTAAATGGTGTCACTGGTGAATTATCTAATATGTAAAGAAAAAAATAATATTAATCCTACTCAAACTCTTTCAGAAAATAAAAAGGAAATACTTTCCAAATCATCTACAAGTCTAATATCCCTCTTATACTAACACCATACACAAGCATATCACAAAAAAATAATATTAATCCTACTCAAACTCTTTCAGAAAATAAAAAGGAAATACTTTCCAAATCATCTATAAGTCTAATATCCCTCTTATACTAACACCATACACAAGCATATCACAAGTATAGGCCAATATTCTTCACGAATACAGATGAAAAAAAAAAAAACCTCAATAAATTTTAAAAAACCCATTCCAGCAATATATAAAATAGATTATACATGATGTTATAGTGGGGCTTATCCCAGGAAGGCAAGATTAATTTATCATCCCAAACCAACTAATGTGATAGATGATATTAATAAAGGACAGAGAAAATACATTTGACAAAATTCACCACCTATTTATGATTAAAAACTCTCAAAAATCTTAGAAGGGAACATCCTCAACCTGGCAAATAAATAAACACAACATGGTATATTCACACAATAGGATACTATTTAGTAATAAAAAGGAATGGATGACTACTGATCCATGGGTGAGCCATAAAACATGCTAAGTGAAAGAAACCAGACATTTCTGAAGTAAATAGGAACTTAAGCAATATTCCACTCGGTTCAAGTCTCTGAATGAAAGTAATACAGGTATCTGGAGTTTCTGCTGCAAATCTTTGCATATTCTGTCCCATTCAAGCATAGCTACATCAACCAGTATGTTTTCAGCTGTTTGCTGATTATGGAGCATTGCCATCTAATACCAGGGATTCTCAGTAAATATTCATATTCTCTGGGAGCTAGTTTCAATTGATCTTTAGCTTCTTCAGCAATAACTTCTCACTTAAATTAAATTTTGAGAGTTCACATTTCTTGTTTCCTGTGCTCTGTAT
>NW_012148186.1:1618218-1620035 GCF_000956105.1 Propithecus coquereli
CTCTCATTTTACAGAGAAAAAATGAGGTAAAGTTGGGTGTCTTGTCAAAATCCAGCTGGTTAATATCATATTCAGGACAAAAATTCAGCTTCTTTTACCCTTTCTAGAAAACTGACTACCCTGGTCACTTTAAGACAGATTTTTGTGTTTAGAGAAGATAATTCTACTTTGCCCACCTTCATAAAGTAGTTAACTTAGCTTCCACATTGATTCTCATAAAGAGTCATGAGCCCCTTAGAAACAAAGGCTGTTCATACCGCACAGGATGTCTCCAGAATATTCTATAAGACTGTCTACCTTTATTCAGACTAGAAGAATGAGGTGTTTCCTAATTGTGAGGAAAATTTGGAGCTGCCCTTGCCCCACTGAAAGGAATGGGCATCCTGTTAATTTTATGTTACCACTTTAGCCAAAAACCTTTAGAAAAGTGGTGTGGTTGTTTGGCTTTCTTCCCTCAAATTCATCAGTAGGACATAAATCTCTTCTGAATACTTCATACTTTCTTCCCATTCTTTAACTTTTGGAGCCAACTTTCCACTTAATTTATTATTCCTGGCCCCTAGACATGGTAATTAACCTTAGAGATGGAATTTAGTCAAAAATGCACTCTGCAAACAGCGTTACATTAGAAAAATTTTAATTGTGTTCAGCAACATTTCTTAATTTAATCTGAAAGGTTACAGTATCTTCCATATCAATCAATAACCATTTAATTACTAGAGGAAGCTTAAAATGATTTTCTCTGACTTACTAGCTTGGCATAAGTCTATCCTTTTGGCCATTAATTCACCTTGTAAAGTCTTCACTTGAATTCCTCTGGGCTCTGAGAGAGTGGAACATCTTTTAAGAAATAGGTCATTTTATTAAATGATAAGTTGTAAGGCAGACTCAACAATAGTTTCTCTCTTTGAGGAGCATTAGACCTAAGATAGTGGATCTTTTTTATGATGTGCAATACTTGGAATGAGAAGATCTACAACTCAGGGGCAAGACTATGGGATTAATCATCTCTCTCTCACTGAAGAGCCAATATATTGAGTGACTTTAGACTATTGCTGTTAGAATTCAATATCCACCTGATTTTATATCTGGGTTCTCTGTTCTGTTTCATTGGTCTACATCTCCATTTTTGTGCCAGTACCATGCTGTTTTGGTTACTATACCTTGTAGCATAGCTTAAAGTCTGGTAAAGTGAAGCCTCCAGATTTGTTCCTTTTTCTTAATGTTGCTTTGGCTATTTGGGCTCTTTTCTGGTTCCCAAGGAAGCATAGAATTATTTTTTCTACATCCGATCTTTGACAAAGCAGACAACAATATCCACTGGGGAAAAGAATTCCTATTCAATAAATGATGCTGGGAAAACTGGATAGCCACATGTAGAAAATTGAAATAGGATCCAACATGAGAAAAGTGACTCATCATGTACAGGCAGTGCATTGATCTAGCAATTCCACCACTGAGTGTTTACCCAAAGGAAAAAAAAGACATTCTATAAAAAAGACACCTGCACTCCAATGTTTATAGCAACACAATTCACAATTGCAAAGATGTGGAAACAACCCAGTGCCCATCAATACATGAGTGGATTAATAAAATGTGGTATATGTAAAAGATGGAATATTACTCAGCCATAAAAAATGGTGAACTAATACCTTCTGTAACACCTGGATGGAACTAGAGATCATCATCCTAAGTGAAGTATCACAAGAATGGAAAACCAAACACCACATGTATTCACTATTAAATTGGAACTAAACGATCAACACTCATGCATACATATGGTAGTAAAATTCAACAGAAATCAAGCAGGTGGTGGC
>NW_012148186.1:1621026-1623067 GCF_000956105.1 Propithecus coquereli
TACACATGATATTTTGATACAGGTATATAATGTGAATTAATGAAAAAATTGAACAGAGACATTAACGGACACACTAATGTGAAGGAGACAGATTCCACAGATCAAATTCAGTCAAGTTACTGAAGCAAACCAAAACAAGATTGCAGAATTACTATAATGTACTATGTAAAATGTCTAGTTTTCAACAAAAAATTATGAGCTATTCAAAGTGTATTAGTCAGAATTCTCCAGATAAGCATAACCAACAGGATGCATAAATATAAAGAGAGATTTATTTTTAAGGAATTGGTTCACGTGATTATGGAGCCTTGGTGAATCCAAACTGTGATGAATAGGCTGGCAAGCTGAAGACTCAGGGAAGAATGGTAGTTAAGTGCAAAGGCAGTCTGCTGATAGAATTCCTTCTTTCTCAGGGAAATCAGTCTTTGCTCTATTAAGGTCTTTGACTGATTAGATAAGGCCCACCCACATTATGGAAGGTAATTGCTTTACTCAAAGTCCATTGAAATAAATTTCAACCTCATCTATAAAACACCATTACATAAATATCCAGAATGTTTGACAAAATATCCAGGCACTATGGCCCAGCAAGTTTACATATAAAATTAACATTCAGACAAATAACAGAAAAATGTGACGTATACTCAGGAAATAAAAAACAGTCCATATAAATTCTTTCAGGGTGGTTGATGGTGAATTTAGCAGTCAAAATTTCATAGCAAAAATTACACATATAACCAAAGAATTAAAGAAAATCATTAAAGAAATATATCGATGATAATGACTCGTTAAATAGAGAATATCAATAAATAGAAACTATAGAAAAGAACCAAATAAAAATTTTGGAGTTGAAAAATGAAATTTTACTAAATAGGATCAATAGCAGATTTTATACAGCAAGGGAAATAATTAGTGAACTGGAAGACAAATCAATGGGAAATATCTTAAATACAGAGAAATAAATGATAAAAGAATATGAAGAAAGTCATGCTGACCTGTAGACATTATACATATGAAAATATGTTTAAGGGAGTCCCAGGAGAAAGATGTGTAAGAGAAATGGGAGCATAAAAAAATTGAGAGATAATTCTAACTTAACAAATTTGATTTAAAAAAATTAATCAACAGATCCAAGTAGTTTAACAAACCCCAGGTAGGACAAAGCAAAGAGATCTGCACCTAGACACACCATAGCTATTAACTATTGAAAGCCAAAAACAAATAAACAAAAGACTCTTGAAAATAACAAGAGAACAGTGACTTATCATGTACAGGCAGCAACAATATAAACTGCTGACTTCCCATTTGAAACAGTGGGGAATATTAGGCAGTGAAATGACATATTCAAAGTATTGAAAGAAAAAAAAAAAGCTGTCAGTCAAGAATATTCTGAAATGGAAAGCACAATAACTAAAATAAAATTTCGCTAAATAGAATCAACAGCAGAGTATATATGAAGAGAATCAGTGAATTGGAAGACAGAGCAGTAAGAATTGAGTGAAGTTATTCTTCAAAAATGGATATAAAAAGAATACATTCCCAGATAAAGAAAAGCTGAGGTAATTTACTGTTAATAGCACTGGAAGGGTGACAGGAAAGGACTTGATGATCCAAATCCATAAGAAGAAAGAACACAAAAAATGGGAAATAATCTGAATAAATATAAAACATTAAGTAATATGTGTTTTCTAACTTCATATTCCTGGGAAAAAAAACTGTATGTTAGACTAACACAAAGTAAAGGGGAAGAAATGAAGGTATAATGGCATAAATTGCTGTATTTAATTGGATTTAAGGAATTTTAACATGAGGTAGATTTTGATAAGGTATACCTTGTAATCCCTAGAGTAACTTCTAAGAAATAACTTTTAAACATACTATATAAAAAAATCAATAGAGGAACTAAAACGGTGCATTGAAAAATATTCAATACAAAAGAAATAAAAAGAAGAGTGAAGCGAAGCTTAGAGAAAATGAATAGCAAAATGACAGACATAAATCCCCCATATGAATGCCATTAAATATAAATAGAATTAAAAGC
>NW_012148186.1:1625177-1630305 GCF_000956105.1 Propithecus coquereli
CGTGCCTGGCTAATTTTTCCTATTTTTAGTTGCCTGATTACTTTTTTTTTTTTTTTTTTTTTTTTTTAGTAGAGGTGTTTGGTTTTGGGTAACAGGCAATAGATTCATTCTAATTCATGTCACCACCAACTGTTCTGTCAACCCATGGTCTAACAAAAATTAACAATAAGACTGATTCTGATACTTGATTAACAGGTGTCTCTCCCTAGTGAGCAAGGAAAACATCAACAGGAGACCAGCTTCAGTCTCCTAGGAAAGTGTGAACATGACAGTAAACAGCCGACATCAAAGACATTTCAATTCTGCAACAAGCCTTTCTGTTTCGGGTAAGTGATATACACCCAAACAAAACATTAATCAGAAGATTCATTTCATCTCCCTAGGGAATCTGAGCTATAGCAGACTAATCCTGCTCTCTCAGTGTGATTTTGAACGAGAAGAGTATTCCTTTAAGGAAATATAGAGGCTGAGATAAGCATCTTACATTTAGTATGGATTTCATGGTAATAAAAAGAGTCTTGCAGCAAGTAAATATTTAAACATTGTAAAATCTGAACGCATTTTTTTAATTAGGCCCATCAACTTGGGGCTGTATTTGTGTTCATCTCTTTCTGGCTGGTTTCAGTTAATGCAAACTTGAGAATGGTAGAAGATAACAGCATTTACATTGTGTACATAAGGACTCTTTGACCTGTTTGAGTGTAGAAGTTTGTTTAGTCATTCGTTTTCCATGATATCTTAAAATGTAAAATAAAAAAGGAGAGACTAGCAGTAAAGTCTGAAAGTGGGACATGCAAAGATGGCAGTTTTTGCCTTACAGGGATGAGGAGAAGGCCACTGTTGTAGTAGTTTTGACCTATTTCATGCATTTGTTTGGAAATGTCAATGATTTGTTGTACTATACATGGAGGCCACGTACAATTGACAGAGGATGGCCCTTTGGTCTGTATGTTCATCCTAACGTTTACTCTTGTAGGAACAATGCCTGCAAGTCACCCTATCTCCCGTCCTTCATTAATGCCCCTGCTATTACTGCTGGGCATATCCTTGATGTATATAGCATAGATCCCAGGGAGGATGTGTAGTGAGTTGTTATGATTTGGCCATATTCTTTCCTGAATCTCATATAGGAATAAAAGGTAGCGTTTAGAGTGGCTGTGTTTTTCCTGGACCACATTATACAAGAATCCAGTTCCTGCTTAAATTCTAACAACCCATGAAAAAATTAAAGCCTTAAACCCAAGTTCATTTTCCTGCTTTGCTAAAGATGATAATCTTGTTATAAGTGCTATTTAAAATTTTAATATTTGAGCTAAAGTAGCACATAGGAAGTAGATTTTTTTTAAAGATGAGATGCTATTTATAATTTGAAAGTGAATGAATATATTTTGCTCTAAATCTTGAAGCATATTTAAGTCTGAAGTTGATCAAATATGGAAACACTAATAAATTGCCTTTGGAAATCATGTGTTCATAGAAACCTAATAATGAGAGCTGTCTTACAAGACAATCTCTTAGAAAGCTAATAAATACCTTTTTTTTTTAAACAAAAATCTTTATGGAGAGGTAAAAATCTCATTTTTCTTCCAGTGATTATATTGTTTTCCTTTACAACTATTTCCAAAACGAAGGTGTTCCTTTCATCCTATAGCAAAGTCCTTTATTGAGGATATACTTCAGCATCTTGGTGCCCTCCTCTTTTTGCAACTAAACAAAGGATCAAGAAATAAGCTATGTCTTTTTATTTTTTTTTGTTGTACTGAAAAGGAATATCATGGCAGGAAAGGAGAAAATAATCTCTTCAATTTTTGCTTACCAAGGAAGGTAGGCTCAATGCTTATGAATAACCTTCACCCTATGAATGTGTTGTAAATATTGAATAAATTTTATTTATATATTTTCAATGTATGTGTGAATTAATTGCATTCTTAGCGATAAGACAGCATTTTTTTTACTTAATATTTTTTATCTTTAGTATAATAGGAAGTTGACTACTGAAGTTTATGATATAATGCTTTTCTTTAATGAGCAATGTAAACTTCTGAAAAATGAAATTTATCATTATCATTATTATTTTACTAGCTAATGTCGTGTATACCCAGAAAGTAATGATTCTATTATATTGAGAGCTAGCAAGACACTCGTTAGAATGTAGAGGCCAAGTTTAATTTTTATAGCTAAAAGTTTTTGATGAGGACTTTTAAATAATTCAGAACAAACAGCAGAAGATATAAAGGGTTTGTTAATCAGATTTTAAGGAAACATAGAACCTAAACATAGAACATAAAACCTGTATGTTTTAACTTGCCAAGTAGAGAGCTAAGGGGGGACTTGCCTTTTCACCATTCCAAAACAACTGATCGAATATGTATGTTCTGTGATATACGAACTGAGCTAAATCAGTTGTGTCATTGAATTCAGTTAATCAAAATGATTAATCTGGTAACTACTCAGAGATAATCCTAAAATGGTTTAAAAGACAATGAAAAGGGCCAGGCGTGGTGGCTCACGCCTGTAATCCTAGCTCTCTGGGAGGCCGAGGCGGGTGGATTGTTTGAGCTCAGGAGTTCGAAACCAGCCCGAGCAAGAGCGAGACCTCGTCTCTACTAAAAATAGAAAGAAATTAATTGGACAACCAAAAATATACAGAAAAAACTAGCCGGGCATGGTGGCACATGCCTGTAGTCCCAGCTACTCGGGAGGCTGAGGCAGGAGGATCGCTTGAGCCCAGGAGTTCGAGG
Source organism: Propithecus coquereli (assembly GCF_000956105.1). NCBI lineage: Eukaryota > Metazoa > Chordata > Mammalia > Primates > Indriidae > Propithecus > Propithecus coquereli. Next base: position 1,627,919 of record NW_012148186.1, read on the forward strand.
TTGCTGTGAGCTAAGATGATGCCACGGCACTCTAGCCCGGGCAACACAGTGAGACTCTGTCTCAAAAAAAAAAAAAAAAAAAAAAATGAAAAGAAGTAAGATTACATTTACACTGAGAACAAAAATTAGAGGACTAATTTTTCTGTAATACTATGGGGGAATTAGAATGAACAGATTATTCAAGATTTCGCCAGATATTGGGTCACACGTTACTTCAATGCCAGACTCATAACACTGGAAATCTTCATCCCATTTGACTTTGCAAACATTTTTTTCCTACCATGATTTCCCTCCTAATTATTTCTGGAACTTCCTCGGGCATGTTTACAAACTCATCCCATTGTTCTGTAGACACTAATCCTGGCTCTGGCTCTGGACTCCTGATCCCATGCACTGTCTTTAGCCACCCTGATTGATACACCACAGGCTGCTTCTCTCTCCTGTACGGTTTTGTTCTAAATATGGATCAGGCCCTTCTTTTAATTCCCTACAGACCACCTTGAGGAGGCTGTAACTCTTGGTAAGACTTTTCATTAATAGGTTTAAGACATAAAAAGAGAAGAACTACCAGAGACTCACTTACAATGACTCCACAATGCCCTTATTGTATCAATATGTGACTTTCCTCTCTGGCTTTTGACCTCTAACTGAAAAGAGTTTCTCCCCAACTGCCAGCAACACTATTGCACCTCCAGCTCAGGGTCTGTGCCTACTAGACCCCCAAGACTCAGAAAGATTTTCCTACCTCATATCTAGCTAAGGCCACCATCTCAAACTCTGATGCTGATCATTTCTGAGGTAGTTTCAAAGTAGATCTTTATTTTCATTTCTTTCTGGTGAAATCACAACCTTACCCACAGATCCTGTGACCTCAAAACTGAATGAAACAATAGTTAGACATCAGCATATACCCCAAAGTCCAGGTAGTTTAGACTTACATAATGCCAGAGCCTAATCCAAATTGGGTAGCACCAAGGTCAGTCCATTTTAAGATCTATCTTACCCAGGTTCACTTTGTTTGTAAGAAGGTAAAAGAGCACATGTAAGGAAAAAGAAGAATGTCTCATATGTTTGTTAAACCCCTTAATCAAAATCAGATAATTCAGGTGTTTATATAATCAACTCCTCCCATTACTATTAAGAGACAAAATATCCATTATAGTATTTTATTTGATGTCATACATTGATATGTACACAGGTCTAGGAAAGGCTTAATTTTAATAGTCTTATGATCTTAGGCCATATAAAAAAAAGTCATAAATAAATTATAGTATCAAATGTTCCTGGCATGCATTCACTTCTCATCTAATGTCATCTAATGTGCTTCTTTCCATTTTTTTATGGGAGAAAATAGAGCAACAGAGCTGGAGAAATTAATTTTCTTTAAGATAAAGTCAAAAGAGTATTTACCTAACCATTTCAATATTTCAATTTTTCCTAAACAATTAATTTTCTTTTATTTGCCTCTTCTAAGCCACAGAAATAATTGGAAAATAGAACAGGATGAAGAGTACTGGAAAAACAAAGAATATATGTACTTACTATTAAATTGGAACTAACTGAACAGCACTCATGTGCACAATAGGAAGTAAAACTTGACATAAATCAAATAGGTGGGAAAGGGGAGAGGAGGATGGGTGAAATCATACCTAACGAGTACAATGTACACTATCTGGGAGATGATAACACTTATAACTTTGTCTCAGGCAGTACAGAAGCAATCAATATAACCAAAACATTTGTACCCCCATAATATTCTGAAATAAAAAAATACCATATACACACACACATACACACAAATATATGTAGCCCACCAGGAGTGGTGGCTCACGTCTGTAATCTTAGCACTTTGGGAGGCTGAGAAGGCAAGACCACTTGAGGCCAGGAGTTCAAGACCAGCCCGAGCAACACAGCAAGATCTCGTCTTTACAAAAAACAAAACAACAAAGTGGAGCATAGTGGTACACACCTGTAGTTCCAGGTGAGGCAGGAGGCTGAGGCAGGAGGATCACATAAGCCCAGGATTTTGAGGTTGCAGTGAACTGTGATGATGCCACTGTATTCTAGCCTATACAACAGAGCAACACCCTATCTCAAAAAAAAAAAAAAAATCTGTACACACACACATTTATACTGTCATTGGAATGTCTATAGTATTGATGGGAGTATATATTAGTATCATCTTTCTATGGGGAACTTTGACAATGTAAAAATAGTAGCTTTTAAAAATTTCACATCTTCTTTTTCTCATTTTAATGTGCACACCAAGTCAGTGTTTGCAACATATCTGAAAAAAAATTCTAGAACAAAAATGCATTCAAAGTAATACATTTCTAAATACTCTTCTGTAACATTAAGTAAATATTTGGGGGTTTTGATTGCTCCAC
>NW_012148186.1:1630355-1630871 GCF_000956105.1 Propithecus coquereli
TTTTTAAGATAAGCATGAGTTTTATATCAACAGCAAATATAAGTTCATATACATTTAGCAAAAGTTGATCTTATATTAGAGGAAAACATTTTGAGTATGGTTGAATGTGCTAAAGATTTATAAATTATTGTTGAAGAAAAATGCAAATTTCATTTAAAAACATCTTTTGGACATTCTCTATATGACATTCAGAGGCCACAAAAAATAGCATGACATGATTATCATCGAGAAGCTTATTGGCTTATTGGAAAAATTATATATACATATGTATGTATATATATCACAAATTACACAACACTACAATATTACATGAAATAACAATGTTATTTTATTTGCTGTTAGAATGTGTCTTGATAGAAGTGGGAGAGAATTGCATTTGGTCGGAGGTTTTATTTTTCATTTTTTAAAATTTTATTTCTGGCAGGGCACGGTGGCTCACACCTGTAATCCTAGCTCTCTGGGAGGCCGAGGCGGGTGGATTGTTTGAGCTCAGGAGTTCAAAACCAGCCTGAGCAA
>NW_012148186.1:1631013-1632109 GCF_000956105.1 Propithecus coquereli
TTTCCTAAAGAAATTGAATTTTCTTTCTGAATAATTAAGGCCTTTAAAGTCCAATATTTAGAAAAACTTTAACCACAATCTTACAGAATAGAAAGCCCATTTGGTAATGCACACTGTAAGTTGAAAGATGGCATTCTGGCTTTTCCAATTGCTTCAAAAAGATGCCCCATTTCCTATTTATTTTTTCTGTTTGGCAAAGCTCAAATTCCTAAAAGAAACAGGGAGATAATTTCCTAAAGAAATTGAATTTTCTTTCTGAATAATTAAGGCCTTTAAAGTCCAATATTTAGAAAAACTTTAACCACAATCTTACAGAATAGAAAGATTAAGAAACGTTTTTTATATCACACAATTTAAACCTAAAAGACAACTGAAAATTGTCTCTTTCCTTAAATTGTTTAGATTATATGGTACGGAAACAGGTTTGCTTTTAGAATTTCCTGCTTATTGGGTTGGACATATCGGTAGACAATAATTACCTATGAGAAATAATGAGAATCCCTTAACATTGCAAATTCAAAAGTTGATTTGCCAACAAATGGCAAAGCCTAGATAATCGCTGCTCTGCATGTCCAAAGATTAGATATAAAACCAACGAAGGAGGCAGTTGTCCTTGTCGTAGTCCTAAGTGAAACAGGTATGAGTACGAGAACTGAGGGCCACAGGTCAGCCGTGCTCCAAATGCCATACAAGTGATGCAACTTTGAGCACCAGGAAGTGCTGATAATCCTATGCCTGTGTCACACTGATATCACTCAATAACTGCTATCAAGCATGTACATTTATAAAGACACCCATAATAGTAGTCATGCTTTATGTTAACTTTTGGAATGAATTTAGTGTCCTATATTCTTTCTTACCCTGTTTTATCATAAAGTATTCAGATGAGAATATCCCCCTAGAAAATATATATCTATTTCCAAGGCTTAAGAGGGAATTAGATTTTAGATAAGAAAGTGCAAGTCTTCACAGCACTCTGATTTCCTTAAATGTAGTGTCTTTCTGACATCTGTATGAGAAGAGCTATTGATAATGTTACAAGTTTATTTTAATAGTATTTTACCTAATAATACAAAGATTTTCTGGACCCACTCAT
>NW_012148186.1:1632159-1635340 GCF_000956105.1 Propithecus coquereli
ATTTTTTCAAAAAAGTTTAGACATCTTAGGTAATGCTTACACAGTAATATAAATTGAGATCTCAAATACAAAATTATATCAGTAGAAGGATAGGCTCAGAAATTTATAAAAATATAGTTAGAAGTGGCTATATCTGTATGGTGGAATTTGGGTTTTATGTTTTTTCTTAATAAGTTTCAATATTTTAGCAATAAATATGTATTAGTTTCCTGGTCAGAAAAAACACATATTTAAAAATATTTCCTCCATTAAGTGAAATAGTAAGCAAGTAATTTCATCTATGATAACATATGTCACTGTAGGTAAGGAGCACTGATAAACTGCTTTTAAGTCCTAGTTCTGCCTGCAGACCAGTGGCTCCATGGGCCACGCTGAGATCCACATCCCCACGGACCTGTGTGCTGGTGCTGGGCCACGTACCCCAGCCCCACATGCCAGCCAGCAGGCCACGCCCCCACAGCACCATGGCATACCATGCCTGTGACCTACTATTATAAGATGATACGGCAAAAGATAAAGCTGGAAAATAAGTGGTGATCAGACAATGAAGTCTTTATTAAAAATACTGAGTTACTCAGATTTTACCCTAAAGCTCTTGATAAGACACTGAAGAGTTTTAGACAAGTACATGACCTGGACAAATTTGCATTTTGAAAAGATCAGTTTGTTACCATGTGGAAGACTGAGGACTACGTGCATGGGTCGGGGGCAGTGCAAAGGGGGAGGACAGTCCGAAGGCACAGAGATAAATTATGAGGCTATGAAAATAGTCCAGGTAAGATATGACATGGCCTGAATTGAAGAAGAGGCAGAAGGGTTAGAGAATAGAGGACATATTTAAAAATCAGAGAGAGGTACGGTCAATGAGAATTTAGAAGTTGATTGAATATGGCAGGTAAGTGAGAAGAAAGGGACTGAAATTAATGTGTGGTTTCTATCTTGGGTCACTGATGGATGGTGTATTAGTCTGCTTGGGCTGCCATAACAAAATACCAGATTTGGGGGCTTGAACAACAAAAATTTATTTCTCACAGTTTTGGAGCCTGGGAAAACCAAGATCAAGGTGCCAACAAGACAAGTTTCATTCTGAGGCCAATTATCTTGGTTTCCAGAGAGCAGCCATCTCACTGTGTGGCCAGGTGACCTCTTCTTTGTGCCCATGCAGGCCAAAAGAGAGAACAAGCTCTGTCTCTTCTTCTAAGGGTACTAATCCTATCAAGACATCCTCACTCTTAGGACCTCATCAAACCCAATTACTCACCAAAGACACCATTTCCAAATACCATCACATTGGGGGTTAGGGCTTTAACATACAAATTTGGGGGAAGAAACAGTTCAGACCATAGCAGATGATAATGTGAAAACTATGAAGAGAAAAAAAGGAGAAAGACAAGTTTGCTCAGGAGGCATGGGGGAAAGGCTGAAGAGTGTAAGTTTAATTTTAGATAAGATGATGTTTAATTTCAAGTGCCTTTAGGAAATGCAGATGAAGATTTCTGGAAGATCCTTGGTTATGAAAGTATAGAGTTTTCAAAAGAGGGAAAGCAAAAATTGATTAGGAAGTCATTTGTTTATTGCTGATACACTCATAGAGAAATGGAGCTTGTGTGACAGAAAGGGGGCCACTGAGGGATCCCTTGGGAGCACTGAGACATGGCCACATATGAGGGGAGAGTGAAGGAGACTGAAGATAGGCAGAGGGAAGGAAGAGAAATAAAAATCCGTGTTGCTATGGAAACAAGGGATGCCATGGTCATCATCCATCGTAGGGCCAAATAAGGATTCTGCCCATTACAGGTAGACATTATAATAGAATGCCACTGGGGAACTTGTTGCTGTGACAATGTCTCTATCTTGTAACGAGTTTCATCAGCTCTGCCCATCCCTTGTTCTGCTATGCCTAGGAATGACCCTGAATAATTTGCCTGCTCCATTAGTTCTTGTAATGCAGAGAAGGACCCTGTTTTGCTCTCATTATTTAACCCAGATAGTAGAAACCCAGGCAAAATCTGTACCTTTTTAGATGCCATCTGTGACCCATAGTTGACTCTTTCTGACCCAGACCACCTTCTTGAACAAGGCCTCTTGGGACATATGACTCTGATTCCTGCCCCATTTCTCTGTGTATATCTAATTTCCCAGACCTGCCCTCTCTAAAGCGGATCTATCCCACTGCTTATGGAGGGAGATCCCGGCTCCTGTTTGGGTCCTTTTTGTGTTTGATGTATTTTATTTTATGATCTGCTTCTTAATTCCTCTATTCCCTATAGCTTTTGGAGAGCATTCTTTGAACAGGGGCTCCTGATTTCTTAGAATTACTTTTTAAAAGGAAATTATTGCTCATGTTTGCAAGTCCAACTTTACTTTTTTAAAGACCAGAAAGAGAAAAACAGATAAAAGAATCCACTTAAGCTCAGAGGAAGCATTCTGGGAAGAGACGCCGGCTGCCCTGTGACTGTGCATTTTAAACGGGAGCCTCTCCTCATGATGAGAATTACCTTGGCCCGGGCTAAGCATTCCCAATGGACTCTTTCCACTTAAGCTTTTTATTAAAAAAGTAAATTGGGATTATTGTACTCCCTCACTTTACTTTGGAAGCAGAAATTTTAAATTAATTGTGGTCTAAACTGATAGCAAACAGAGAGGTTCTGATAGCAGTCTGGCGGCGTCTTGTTTAGCCAGCAGAGAGTTTGGTTATTGCTGCTGGGAATGGCTTGGCTGAGATATTTTTAATTTACATTTTTTCTTTCCTCTAATGAAGGATTGAATTATGACTTACTCGAAAATCCCCAGTGTTATGGAGAGAGAGATGTTGACTAACTTCCTCTGACTTACTGGAGTGGAGCTATTTATCTGGAGCTCGATTTTAAGTTGCAGGGGTGATGTTCTGAAGGATTTCTGTATTCTGGGTAGCTTTGTCCAGAAAATGCCTTTAGCTCCCTTCAGGAGTCATCATGTCAGCACAGTGGGTGGTGCTGTAAAAGATAAGAAGTGCATTTCTGTACCAGTTGCTTGTGTGGCACTACTGCAATGCCCACACTGGTGGGATCAATCCCTATGGTTCAGTCAGGAGCTCCCTTAGCCCTTTTGAACCTGCCTCTACCTTGGCAAGTAAGGAAATCCCAAATGTCAGCCTCTCTATATAGCCACCACCTGCCAAGGGATCAATCCCCAATGGACA
>NW_012148186.1:1637620-1639593 GCF_000956105.1 Propithecus coquereli
CTTAACAACTTAGATGAGCTGCATCACCTTGAATTAGGGTTCATGTTCCTGGTCCCAAAATGTGTTTCCAACATCTGCAAAAGAATCTGGGACCTTTTGTCCTTTGCCATCGTCCTCACCTCTCTGTGCTGTGGCTATGCTTCATTCAGCAACATGTAACAGGTTCCCTTGTTTCCAGCAGGGAAAGAAGAAAATTGGAAGCTCCTTTTTTTCTACTTCATGATTCCAGCCAGAATATACAGGGAACTTAAAGAAGTTTATGGATTGTTCTTGCTCCATCATGTCCTTCGACGTCCCAGCTTATACTTGCTCTTTAGGGAATGCACTACCAATTGCCTAAATGCAGTAGGAGAACTAAATAGCAATTTTAATAAATAGGGGAAACAGATGGAGGCAAGAAGCTCTCGCAAAGTTAAAAGAATTGTGTGCTTAATAGACTAAATGCTTAATAGCAGTAATAGCTGCCAAGCGACCACATAACTCACTAATACGCATGAACTGCAACAGCAGTAAGAAAGGGACTGCTTTCAGTCTCAAGGACTTTCCTAAAAATTCAAGGTTGTAAGAACCTAACCTAGAGAATAATTACTTGTCCAGACGTGATAACAGACTCTGGCAGAGCAAAAATGACAGCTTGATTCACAGACAAATATAAGACAGTCTTGGATGTCTGGCTTCCATTTTTCTGTGGAGAGAGAGATGTCTTTAAAAAGCCTCAGCAGTGAACATCCTGTCAGTTTAAAAGGTCAGACACTGAAGTGTATCGGAAGAGATGATGCTGCACAGACCATTGAGAGAAAAGAAAATGATTTCATTATCCTCGTTCATCTGCTATAGATTAATTCAGTCCCCATCATCGTGGCAATTAAGGCAGTTTTGTAGTCCTGTCCTGACCCAGTTGAGGTGGAACAAGGTAATAAAAAACAGCACCAGGGAGGAGGGCTACTAGGCTGAGTTAATAACAAATGCTGTTAGAACAGAGTTTGGGGTTGATACATTCAACTGCAGTGGATTAAGAAAAAGGAGCAAAAACAAAAACATTTCCCTATATGTTAGAAGGTGAGATTTGCATCTTGGATACCCAGTGAGCAATACCAGGGCTTGAAAATAGTCAGGTGAAAGACATTTTTCTATTCACAACACGTATGTGGATGGGGGGGATGTAGTAATGCTCAGAGGATTTCTATCCTCCAGGTCAAACCGAGGGCTGATTTTCTGCCAACCTGAGCTTCTCAGTAGTTTAAGTGCAGCATCTAGAAAGAGGACATAATGGATCCTCCTAAACTAGCTCCATCTGATTTTGTTTGCTCAGGCACTCCAACTTAAAACCTCCATCATCATGCTTAGCTACTCTTCTAGTAGTCCCGACATTAGTTGCCAGTTTACATTCATTCTACTTCTACTGCCTTCACCGTGTCTTCTTTATCTCTTCCCTTCTTTGCATTCCCACTTACACGATCCTCATGGAAACCCTCATTACTCCTCACTTGGACAACTATAATAGCTTTCTAACTGGCTGCCCACCTACCCTTTCCAAACTCTAATGCATTCTACTCACAACCAACATATTAATCTTCCTAAAGCTTATCTTTAATCATGTCATGCCCTTGCTCGAAAATGTCAAATGGCTTCCCAGTGACTACTAAATTAAATACAAAGTTATCACCCTAACATTCAAGGCTCCCCAGAGTAAGCCTTAGCCAATCATTTGTGGCTCGTTTTCCATTAGTCTTCCATGGCACCTAAACCCTGGTCAATCCAGACTATGAGCTGATCCTTAGATGCATTTCCTGAAGTAGTTCCATTTATGCCTCTGCTCATTCTTTCCCTTCTTGGAATGCCCTTTTCCCTCACTTAGAATTCAATCCAAGGTCAGGGAACATTTCTTTACTTCACTCTCTGAACATAATTTCTCTCCATTGTTTGTACCTCTTTTAAGGTACTAATCATAACCCTATGGAATAATGAAAAGA
>NW_012148186.1:1641033-1641791 GCF_000956105.1 Propithecus coquereli
TAGAATCCCTTGCTGAAGATCTTAATAATTGCCACATACCCACTGATACCAACTGTGTGGTTGATTTTGTCATGAATTTTTAACATCATGCTTGATTCTATTTTATGTTTTAATTCTTGTTTTTCTTTGTTCTTTTATTCCTAATTTATACTGCCTATTACATCTTTTGTGCCTTTTTAAGTTGTTTCTTTTTTTAATACTTTCTGGAACAAGGTACCAATCAAACAAGTAATAAACAAACCAATAAATAAATAACAGATTTATACCATGTATACAGGTCCTAAATATAAATTACTGCTAATGGTCTGGCTCCCAGATGAGATGGAGGAAAGGGTATTTACACACAGTATGACAACTTTAAACACTCTTATAATTCCAGTTTGCATACTTTGGAAAAATTTGTTTTTTGTTTCTTAGATTGGGTCATTATAGGAAAAAAAATGTATTCCACACTTCCTCTAGCCCGTCCTTTTCCAGTGGGAAGCAAAAAAAAATAATGATTAGTCAAATGTTGTTATAAAAGCCAGCACCTATGTCGCCCAAGCTGCAATGTACAAGTTTATTGCTGTTATTAACATTATTATTACATTTGTGTTTTCTGTAGTCATTTTGCTCGGTATTTATTTTTGAAGATAAAATTGCCTTGAACAGAATTCTGGCAGACATTCTATTTATAGTAGTAAAATTAAGCAAACAGGGATTTTAGTTATGACTAATAGTTTGGCTATACAAATATTTTATACCAATAAATGCAGTAG
>NW_012148186.1:1643366-1658852 GCF_000956105.1 Propithecus coquereli
TTTTTTTTTCTATATGGGGAACAGATGAATCATAGTTCTACAAGTGCTGCCTGAACTAATAAAGACTAATAATGCCATTTGTAAAATGGCCAAAGTTTTAAAAAAAATATTTTCAACAATATGTCTGCTGTCAAATGCAATTGTGTTTTAAATCAAAGAGTAGGCATCCCTTCCCTCGCTCAAAAGTAGAGTCATAAAATACCTGTATTGTGGAGTGCACTGTGAAAACTGGATGGTACATACAGTAGTAGCAGATATACTCTACTGAAGTATGCATTCCAGTAGCATGTGTACCAGTTACGTGCAGTTTGAAACTTGTCTACTTCCCTCCCAGAAATAATGTCAGAAGTGAGATTCCTGGAAAGGTTTTCCTTGTTCGATATGCCAGGGTCCAAAAAGTCTTTTGGAGAGAAGGGATGAGTATTTGGATGAGTATTTCAGGAATTGTGGGAATTCAAATTGTCATCTTTTGGTTGGAAATGGGAAGCTGAACACATTCATCCCCGCTTCCTCCACCACGACCACCAGAATGACAACAAAATTGTATAAGGAATTAAAATAAGTAACAGCTCTGACAACAAGAAAGACTACCTGAAATGTCCAGGACACTTTGGGGAATATAGAAACTAGAAAGAAAATGGGTTACTGACTACAACCCAAAACATATAGGAAAAAGTTATCACAGAAAATAAGGAAGCTTCCTAGAAAAAGTCCTAGTTAGGATTAAAAGAAAAAAAACAGAGCAAAGAGCTAGAGTAAATGTGTGGTAAGCAATAATGGTCTGTTATAACCTGGTGATGGTAAAAAAAGGAATTTGGAAGAACGCAACAGTGAATTCCCAACATGTTAGTAGGGAAACTTCTGAGCGCTGTAACTGTTCCTTCCTCAGTTTAATAGTTTAAAAGGCAGAGGCTAACGGCCTGGATTTCTCTGATCTGGCAGACTTCTCATCCTGCATGAGCCTCATTGACTACTTCAGTAAGCCTCTGTGAGGAAGTACTGAGGCAACCAAGAGAGGTGTACGCTCACTTATATCCTCAATCTCTTGAACAATGATCTCTACATCTCCTGCACAATCTCTTTGCTGGCAAATAGTGAACCAGAATAGAATAATTCTTAAAAGTACAAACTCTCACAATCTCTGCGTTTGATCCAGAATTGGCTACTTAGTAGCTACGCTACATTGGACAGTCACTTAAGCTCTCCTTACTTCACTTTCCTTGTCTGTAAAATGGGTTTATATTAGTTTCTACCTCTTGAAGCTTCTGGGAGTATTATATAAGCTAATACATGTATCTAGCACATGGGTAAGCACTGTATGTTTTTATTATTATTATAAATTTATTATTATTAATTAGAAAGATAAAATTGAGGAATTTAGTATAAGCAAATATGGACATAAAAAATAATGAACGGAAGAGAAAGAAAGACTAAAGGAGAAAAGGAAAATGTTAAGAGATGTGGAAGATAGGTTCCTTTATCTAATAAGACTTCTAATAGCAAATGGAAGTAAGAACACAATCAAAGGAATAGTAGAAAATTTCTGTAAACTCAGTATCTATGTTCTTAGATTAAAAGAGATTCTTGGACACAAAGAAACAAAGTAAAAGAGAACACATCAAGTGTCTTGTGAAATTTTCAAACTAGAGAAAAAAATTTTTAAGAATCTAGAGAAAAAAGCCCTAAAAAATTGTTCAGAGAAAAAAATACAGTTTACTCACACATGAATGAAAATCAAAGTTGCATGAAGCATCTTGGAAGAGCAAGAGGCCAATGGTGCATTGCCTTTAAAGCTGTAGAGGAAATAACTTTGAAACAAAATACTATGTCCCTCTAAAATATCAATCAAGTACGGAGGATAAATATATTTTATTTCAACATTTATATTGAAAATAAATATATGTTCATACATACAATTAGGAATTGTAGTACACACACACTTTGTCAGAGAAAATACTTACTTAAAGAAAAACTTACGCAAAACAAAAGAGAAATTAAAGAAAGACAAAGAGTGGGGGAACAAACTTAGGAAACAAATTCTGAATTGTCAGCATTTTAGTTGAGACATTCTCAGCTACAAATGGTAGAAAGCCCTAACTCAACTGCTTTAAACAATAAAAAGAAAATTATTATCTTAAAAATCAGAACATCTTGAGTTAGGGAAACTCTAGAGTTGATTAATTCATTGGTTTTGTCAACAAGTATCCAAGTTCTTTTCAACTTTCTATTCTTACACCTCTGAAAAGCTCCCCCTTAGAATCACGAAATGGCCTGTGTATTTCTGGTACCACATTCAAACATCAGCAAGTTCAGGAGAATAAAAGAGAATCTCTTCTTCTCCACCCATCCCCTTTCTCTACTTTTAATCAGTAAATAAAACTATCTCAAAAGTCTTCCCCACCTATAGCCTTATTTCTCATTGGCCAGAATTGTCTAAATGTATATCCCTAAACCAATCATGAGCCATGAGAATAAGATTATTATGATAAAACAGAAAGTGACTCTTTTCTTTGAATAACATAAGAAAGGGACAGATGTTAGACTAAGATTCATGATTTACAAATGAAATCAGCACAGATGTAAATTTACAAATTAAGTTGGTACAAATTAGAACCAAAAGTCAGTAGGCTCTATGAATAATATGTTTAGGAATAAAGTTGATGCTATTACACAATTTCATATTTAAGATGATCATGATTGATATGAAGAGAGGAAGGCATATGCCTTTTCTGTCAAGAAGAAGAGAAAGAAACAATTAAATATTTAAGGGAAAAAAATACCCTGTGTAAGAAAGTCATGGTCCAAATGTGAAGCAAAATAAAATGTGGCCTGAAACTTAGCACTTGATGGAAGTGTATGACTCAGAGCCTCTGGAACAAGAAACCCAAACTCTATTGTCAGGTAATTTAGGAAGACTGACAGATACCTGAATTAGTGAGTAAATCATTTGGATGTATAATAGATACAATTCCTTATTGGTTCTTCATGATGTATTTGTTTGTTACTCTGAACATCATTTACCCTTTTTATGGGATATTTTTTTTTACAGATCAACATTTCTCAATTTCTTTTGGAAAATCATGCTAAAAGTAAATGGAAGTTTTAAAAGCTATTCTTTACAAATTGAAGAAAGGTTTCAAATTGTTTGATCTTTATGTAGATGTAACACTCTCTTCTCCTTCCTATGAGACACCTGACTCAGTTTTACTCCCTGGAAACTTAAGCTATTTAAGAAATATGCAGCTTAAACCAAAACAAACTGAAGCTGTGAATAATAATACCTTTGGAAAAAACTTGTGAGAACTAACATGTATTGGGTTGAAAAAGGATTTTTAGGCATTTTTTTCAGATTTACTATAGGTTTTATTATCATTCAATTTAAGTAAAATTAAATATATTTTTATGAGAATTTAAAAAAATTTAACTCATTGACTATTAAGTGTTTGCATAGCTATGGTGTAACTTATCAAAATTGGACTCCTTAGCTAAACTGAGTGCCATAATAAAAGCTGTCCTTCTTTATCAGCTTTGAATTTTCTACCATGAATGTGAGTTTGTCTCATCAAGGGAGCTTGGGTATTGCAAGGGATAATCCACAGAAGCCCTGAGATTACTAGCTGATCTCATGGGACCAAGCAAAGGTGATATCACCTGTTTCCGCCCTCTCGATGACTTACGTCTACGCCCACACACATACATGAACATGCACATCCAGCAGGTGAAGCCTATTCCTTGTAGTGACAAGGGTCTGAAGGATGAATTAGAAATCCTCTGGATGAACAGCTTAACAAAGAAAATGTGAAGCAACATGTTGTGCCCAGACAAGTACAAGTTTGAAAGTTTTATTGGTGCATAAATAGAATGAGTTAAAAGGAACTGGATAATAGGAATGGAATTATCAAATGGTATAGTTTAAGTGCAACACAAACTGAAAGCATTTCTATATTTACTGTCCCATGCAAAACTTATAAAAAATCTATGTAAAATTGTTTTGGAAATTATAAAAGAACACTGCTACTGTTAATTATCACGTTATAAATATAGCTAGAGTGTCAGATCATTTCATGTATAAGAAAGTGAAAATATTTCTCAATTTATCTTGAAACCACATATTTAGAACTACAAACCATGAAGTCTAATTAATGCCCTTTTTTCTCACCTCTTTTGAGATGACTGAATTATTATCAATTTCAGTCCCTATTAAGCATATAACCATTAGATCCTCTTGCTGCAGTTTTGAAGGCTTGAGGTCTTTATCTTTTTGTCTCCCAATTATTCTCAGAGAAATATCTAACATATTTCTCAGCCATGCCCCTTCCTACCCATTTGTTTAACCTTCCTCCTGGAGTTCATCAATACCTCACATCCAAACTAACAGCACCTCACTGTTCCCTTGGTCCCTTCCCTGTCAGTTCTTTGAATCATTCTTGTTATTGCTTATCAAAAACAATGCTACTTTTATCATTGCAACTACCTTATGAGTATTTATAACAGAGCCAATATAATAAGAAGGAAACTATAAAAAGAGGTACAAGAATTCAAAAGAATTACCTTTAAAAAAAATAATTGGAAAGAAGGCAAAATTACTATTATTCATGGGTGGGTTGCATATATATATAATCCCTCCAAAAGTATTGAAAAGTTTAAAAATGATAATAGTAACAGCAAGAATAATAATAATGACTAGCTAACATGTATTAAGTGCTTAGCATGAGTCAGGCAGAAATGCCTTAAATGTGGAAATCATTAAATCACTAAAACAAACTCATGAGGTGGGTACTATTATGACCCTCACCTTACAGTGGGAGGCACGGAGGCATGGGGAAGGACTTGATCAAAGTCACACAGCTGCTAGGAGGGCAGAGGAGCCAAGATTTCCTGGGCACTGTGGCTCTGCGCTCAGTACTCAGTGATGGGGCTATAAAAGCTAAGGAGAGAGAACAAGGAGCAGACAAATCTAATAATTCTCCTATTTAGAGTTTTATCTAATTAGAAACTATTATTGGGAATCAAAACAAAACATTTTTCTATAGCTTCCAGTCCTTGGGGAGCTGCATTCCATTCAGAGGAAAGGGAAAATGCACTCTTCCCAATTTAGGATCTTCCTCTGTAACCAGGCTCTCAACACAGTTCAGCCTTGCCTAACGTCACGAAATCTCTCAGAAAGGTTACTCCACCATCTAGCTTTTGTCCCTCCAACCATTACAGTCCAACCAGTCTGACCCAGACCATTCCTCTCCTAGTGCTTTCCTTCTCCTTAGCTACAAGCAACATCATCTACAGATTATCAACCTTTGACCCAGAAGCAATTTACTGTCTCCTCCCCAAGCAATTTTAATCCTTGAAACTATAACCACTACATTTACATTCCTGAAAAGGTTTATTATAGTTGTTTTTTTCCTTAAAAAAAAAAAATACAAAGCAGCGATTTTTACAAAGAAAATAGAAATCCCAATTCTTATGAGAGACCAACTATAACTTTTTCCTTTCTTGTCACCCTTGCTCTGTTGGTTTTGTATTGTTTAAGTTTTTATGTTTCTGTCATGCATCAAACACCTGAGAGTCTTTAGCCCCACGATGGGATCCCCTCACGGTCTATGGACCACAAAGTGGCACGCGGTTTTGGTTTCTGGCCACGCAGAGCAGTGGCGTCATGGTTTGCCAATTTATCCCTCTGTTATGTGGAAGTGGTTGTAATGCAGGCTATGATGTCGAATTAGAAACAGACTCTGGAGTTAGAGATTTATGGAGCCGTGTTCAAAAGAACATAGAAGTGAAGGAAGCTGGGGCAAAGGGAGCAGACGAAGCATGATGCAGTTGTTACAGAGGCCTTAGCCAATTCCAGAGGAGCCTGGATCAAAGGGCCTTTCAGAGTTGTTCCCCAACAAGGCAAAGGAGTGGGTCTTGGTGACCTGCATCAGCCCTTCACTGGATATGGGCTGCGTCCAGGGCGAGAGGAGTAACTTTTGAGTGGCACAGCTCCTTCTGTCTGAGGTCAGTCCCGGGGGTTGAGCTGTGAGCCGTCAGCAGGCTACACTTCTGGCAGCTGGAGTATTAAGCACCTCCGTTCTGAATGGGGTATTTGGAGGTGCAGCACAGCACTTTTTATAGTTATTCCCAACATAGTGATGGGAAATATTTAATTACTGATATAGATACCTGTACACTTAGAAGGACATTTCCCTTCAAATAATTCGGATCTCTTATGACTATGAAGAAAATTTAAAATCCCTAAATCCCCCAAAGTTAGGCTAATGTACCTAGACTTAGAGAATAAACCCAAGTCAAAATCTGGAAAATGTTTATGGGCTGTGGTAAGACAGTGCTTAAAGTAGGAATGGAAACAATATTCTAGTTCTTATTTCTGTTGCTTCTTTTCTGACAGTATCCAGGTGACTGTTACGGTGCAGTTCCCTTTAATCGTCCCTTTTATTCCAAAGATATTCTTGACCTCTTGCTGTCCACAAAAGGGTGAGTAAAAAGATAATTATGACAAGAATTATTATTAAGCTTTTAAAAATTTAGTTGTACATAAAATTAGAAAAAGCCAAATTAGTGATATTATAAGCTGTTCTATTAAAAAAGAGAGAAAGATAGAACGCTGTCCTCAGATTTTTTCTTTTCTTTAAATTTTTTTCTATATGACTGTTATGTGGATTTCTTATTGATACATAATGTTTGTAAATACTTATGGTGAACATGTGATATTTTGTTACATGCACATGTAACGACCAAGACAGGGTATTCAGGGTATCCATCACCTCATGCATTCATCATTTCTGTGTGCTGGAAATATTTCAAGTTCTCTCCTCTGTTGTTTTGAAATATACAATACATTGTTGTTAACTCTAGTCACCCTACTCTGCTATTGTACGTTTAAACTTATTCCTTCTATCTGACTGTAGGTTTGTACTCATTAACCATCCTCTCTTCATTGTCCCCCCACAACTCTTCCCAGTTTTTGGTAACTATCATTCTACTCTACCTCTGTGAGATCAATGTTATTAGCTCCCACATAAGAGCAAGAACATACAATATTTGTCTTTCTGTGCCTGGCTTGTTTCACTTAACGTTTACTTAACATAATGATTTCCAGTTTCATTGATATATACGCAGGGGTACCTCTGTGTGTGTCTGTGTGTGTGTGTGTGTGTGTGTGGTGTGTGTACACATATACATACATGCCACAATTTCTTTATCCATTCATCCTTCTTTTAAATTTATAAGCATGTTATTGCTTCATGGGAATAACATGGGTAAGACCTCTCTCTGGCATTTTTAATTATTTGTTCCTAAGTCCTAAATTATTCTCCAATTCTATACACTCAGCTGGATAACTATGTTTTCAAATAGCCCCAACTAAGCCATAATGGTTAATAAGATAGAAAATATTGCTTAGGGAGAGGCTTGAACAAGACTTTTAGACAATCAACAATGGATAGTCATCACTAAAGTATGATTAAAGTCATGACTAAAGTCACACATTCTTTAGTCTAAGTAGAACTTATTTCCCAACATTATAATAATGTGTGTATCAATAGGGAATCTTAATGGCAGCCAATCAAAAAGAACCTTGGTTCCTCATTCTATATCTAGAGCAAATGAATCTCATTGGCAGAATCAAGATAAACGGCCCATATCCTAGATGGGGTCTGGGAAAGCAAGCTCACGGAATTTTCATTTAGTATACTGAGAAGGGGCTGTGCCTCCCAAAGCAGAGAATTCCCCAAACATAGGAAGGAGCAGCGCCCCAAACATAGGCAGGGCAGCAAGCAAAACTTCACATGTACATACAATCCACTCATTTGTGTGACTAACACCAACATACATTCTTTTTCTAATTCATAAATATTAAAGAAGAAAAAAACTCTTGCCTAACATAATACACTTATCCCTTGCAATTCAAAAGTACAGTCTTTTCTAACAGTCTAACAGCAGATGACGGCCCACATTTTATTCGGTTGCTTCATTGAGCACCAAGGGCAGGACTCTGGCTAATCATTTTTGCTTTACTTCTGTTGTCTTCTCTCGATAATGTATAATCTGTGGATTAAATTGTAATGTTATCCATCACTAACACACCACATATAAAATATTTGGATAGATGGAAGGGAAAGAACCAGAAAAGCACAAGAATAACAATTTGCACTAATTTTTCTAAAATCAATGACAGCAATTCTAATTAAGTTAAGGCATTTTTGTGTCCCCTAGTGGAAAGATTCCTTTATTATTAAATATTTCCAAGTCATCAAAACCCAGAGTCATAATCAAAAAATATTTTTGAGAATCTGGGTTGTTAAATGCATCAGGGACAGTAACTCTATGAAATACTCCTTGTGTGCCCTTCAAGTCCTCTCAGGCCCACCTCTCACTCAAGCCCCTGCAGTGGAGACCAGTTCCACACAGGTTTCAATGGGCTTTGTGCAGGTGCAACCTGGAATGCTCACCTTGAGCCTGAATTACGTCTCTCTTGTTTCTTACAACAGAACTTCTCTGATGCCATGGCCTAGACAGTGCAAGAACTTATCCAGTAATCATTCATGTGCAACCCAGAAGAGAAGAGAAGTTAAAGCTCATGAGACACCTTTGTCCAATGGGGGTAGAAGCCAATGAATAAAAGCTTCCATAATGTTTGTCCCCAGAAGAAACTTTCTGAGGTGTATTTCATAAGCCTTCTTAGAATGTACTGCAATTCTAAGTACAATTTGCCCACAGTGATAGTTAACTTGAAAATACACAATTGTATTGATTTTGCCTCATTCATTTCAGTTCATTCATTCAATTAGCAAATAAATAACATACACACATGCTTTTATCACAGTATCTTTTAAAGGTACTCAGGCTAAGAAGGAATCACTTATATTCCCACACATTGGTTTTGGGACCTCTGTATATTGACTTTAGGAGTGAGTGTATTGGTTTTTGGTTCAGGGTATATATCATCACTTCATAAGATGATACCTCAGCCTCATAAGTTGTCTGCAGCTAATATTATAAAATATACTTTAATAAGACATCCTACTGTTTTATGCAATCAGTTATTTCCGGATGAAGCAGTATGTGGTAAGTCGAGAGAAGTCAATGATAATTATTTTATTGCCTTAATCATGTTTTAGGCATAACTCTAAGTAATAAACAATGCCACGTGGGATATCACTGTGTGGGATAGCGCACTCAGTAATTTCATGCATGGTTGTTGGACGAAGCATGAAAGGCAAGGAAAGAAGTCCAAACCAATAATAGTTATCTTTCCAATAAGGAAAAACTGAAGTTCCTTTCATGGTTAAATGTTTCACACGCAACCAAGCTGATGCTCAGCATCCGGCTGACCCCCAAGAGTTAGGGTTGGTTAGTTGGTGCTATTGAAAAAGGGAGACTCATCAATGGTAGTAGCTTGATGGGCCTTAATAAAAAGAAATTCACGTTATTGAGCCCATGCCTGCTCTTCACTCTTTCTACCCTCATCACTCAATTTTCTCTTGCCTGCTGCGGTGAAATAGCCCACTTCTGGTATCCCTTTTCATATTCACGTTCTTAACACAAGCAACAAAACTGCCTTTAGCTCCTGATTCAAAATCAGAAGTTTGTTAATCAAATTACTAGAGTCCAGGTCAATTATCCTTTCCCAAGCTTCACGGAAGACTGGAAAAGTGAGTATCTGGTATTGTGAGCCTCAATAGTGGGAAATGGAATCATTAGCTGGGGAATTCCCCAAACATAAAAAAAAGGGTTTTCAGATGTTTACTAGCCAAATAAAGTAACACATTTTTCACAACTAGAAAGGTTATTTGTTGTTGATATGGCTGTTGCTTTTAGTTAAGATTCATAATTTTTCTTCTAATGAGGAAATAATTCTGCCTGAGGTTATTTAAAGTTAAGAAATTGGAACCTGCACCACAACATTCACAACATAGATGTAGTGAGTAATAAAGAAGAGGATTACACTTCCTAATGGCATCATCGTCCTTCAACAAGTTCTGATTGACTGTCTCCCTTTGCCAGGCACTACTTAAAGGCTGGGGATACAAAAACATTAAGACAAACACGGCCACAGCTTTCAAGGAGCTTACAGTATACTTGGAAGGGATCAAAGAACTAATTTATTAATTATATTTGCAATCGCTACTCTGAAATATAAATACCTGATGCCATGAGAGCCAATAATAGGAAAAGCTGCTTGTCCTACTGGGCTATGGCAGGGTCCCTGAGGAAATTACATTTACAATAAATCCTGAAAAAATAGAAATAAAGAGGCAACTACAAAAGAAAAAAAGATATTTGTATCAGAGTCACACAATCCCTGCTACCTTTTACTAGTCAAAGATTTTCCTATTTCTTTATATTTACTTAATAGAGGATACACGAAGTTATTTATAGACTATCTGTGTTCACGCTGGGCTTAATTTAACTACAGTTCTGTAGAAAAATAAAATACAATAAAACATTTTATGCAGAAAAGGATCGCACAGATGGAGTAAGGATATTGTTCCCTTGTCCTAGCATTTCTATGAAAATGGGTATCTCCAACTTACTGGACAGAAGGTTTTGTCATCTGATGTAGTGTCAATGCTTTCCTCAGTGAGAGCCTAATGTACCATCCAAATCATTGCCTTACTGAAAAAAGAAAGTTAAAATTGTGCTGATATTTTACTCCCTCTGCTCTTTCCATTTTGGCAGCTTGGCTTTCTGGCTGGTTACTTTAATCATTTTAAGTGCTTGAACTAAGAACCCATTTAACACTTTCCATTAATAAAGAAAAATGTGGTCCAGGAATACCCAACTTAGAATCTTGGAGGTCATATAGTTTAACCTCCAACCTCCCCTCCAATTCAGGGAACTCTGCATCACTTGTCTGACTGGTGGTTATTCAGGATATGCTTAAAACCTTCCAGTGATCAGAGTTCTCTAGCATCAGAAGGCAAAAAAAGACTCTCTATGTGCCTGAACTAGCAGAATCAGTTCTAAAGTCTGGACATTATACATCTGTATCAGTTAGAATAGGTGCAGATGTAAGTAACAGAACAATCAAATAAACAATGGCCTAAACAGCCAATATTTTTTTCTTTTATGTAAAAAATGTCTGAAGGTAGGCAGTGAGGGACTAGTACGGTGGTTCCACAAAGTCATCAGGGACCTAGGGACTTAGACCTCTTGCAGGTCCAAGTTGCCAAACCTACACCTTCATCTGCATGGACCAAGATGGCTGCTTCAGCTCCAGCCATCAGGTCTAATTTACAGCCAACTGAAGGGTGAAGGAGCTGTCTTTTAAGGAAGTTTTCAGGAAGCTGAAATACAAAAGTTTCATATATATCTCATTGGCCAGAATATAGTCACATGAAATGCCTGATAGAAAGGTTGCCAAGAAATGCAATCTTTAATCTAGGTATTCATATGTCCAAATAATTGCTGGGGCTTCTATTACTCAGAAAGATGTGGAGAATGAGACTTGGAATAGAATAGGGGATGATAAGCTTTTCCTATAAAGGGTCAGATGATAAATTTTTTATGCTATATGGTCTCAATCACAAATATCCAATTTTACTGTTGTAGTGCTAAAGCAACTATAGCTGATATATAAGTAGACACATGTGGCTGTCTTCCAGTAAAACTTTATTTATAAAAATGTGAATTGGGCCAGATGTTGTCCTATTGTTTACTGACCCCTAGAATAAATAGCAAGCTATGACATATTTATTAATGCATCTGAAGTTAACATTTATTTTGTTGATAATGTAGTCAACTAAACCCTTAGTGACATTTTACATAAAATGCTGATTAATCAGTGATTACAATTTATATTTTATAGAACCTAAGTGTATCCCCTTATATTTGTCTTTGATACACTCCCTCTTTTCTGACTTTGGTAAATTTGTTAAACGTGCCTTCAACATCATCTTTCAAATTGCTGATGAAAATGCCGAACAGGATAGTGGTACACATTAAGAGTTCATGAGATCTCTTTCACAGTTCAACAAATATTTATTGAGCAAGTATTACATACCAGGCACTAACGTAATCATTAAAGCTTTAATAATTTCTAAAATGGAGCACTTGCACTTTAGAACTGTGCAGTACAGTTCAATGGTTAAAATTTAGAAGCAAATCAGAGTCTTCCAGGAAGCTTGCTCAAAATGTGGATTCCTGTAGAACACTTGGACTAATTCTAATTCATTTGGATTATGGTGGGACAAGAGCCAGGATATCTTTACTTGTTATAGAATAAACACTCTGGTGATTTTCACATAGTACATGACTTGGAATCTAATAGTGAGTATGTTTTGAGATGAAATGTCATTAAGACCAATTTTCCTATCTTGCCTACAACGGTATCATGAGAAGCTTTACCAAACGCCTGGCTAACTTCTATGTATGCACCAGCCTCTGTTTTCTAAGATTATATTCCTTTTTTTTAAATATAACATTAATGACCTTCACATAATCTTTCTTAAATAATCACAAATAATAAATGTTAACAGTTAATAATGCTTAGAGCTAAATGCACATATTGCCTTATGTAAACCCCACATAATCCTATGATATAGTACTATTATTAACCTTATTTTATAAATGAATAAACTGAGGTATAGGTAAATAATTGTCCAGGGTCACAACTCTTACCAGTAGAAGAGCAAGGATATAAACCCAAATTCATCCGATTTCAGGGCACCTGCTTTAAACCATTCTTCCCTAGAGTGTCCCCAAATGAACTTTTCAGCATTTCTTTCTGGGTTTCACTGGATTTAAATAAGATTATTAAGCCATGTGATCTAGACTACACCCTCTCCTCCTTAAAAAAGCATCTCAAACCAGAATCAAAATAACACATACTGTTATAATTTCATTTACAGAAAGTGAAAAACATTCAGGCCAGTTAACATCAGGATGGTGGTTCTGTTGAGGGGGAAAAGTGACTGGAAGGAGGATTTTAGGTCAGGGGGTACAAGTTTATTTCTAGGGTGCCCATGATGTTGTATTTATAATCTGGCTGCTGTTACACGGGTATGCTTAGTTTGAAAAATTACTGAACTGTACATTTACATTTATGTTTATTATACTTAAATAAAAAACAAAAATATACTTTCTGTATCTCTTTTTACTGAGAGAGATATATTGGGGTATATCTTTATACATAGAACAAAAGCTTTGGAAAACACTATTCCTATGGTTCTCAACCCTGGATGCTGGTGAAAATCATGTGAAAGTTTCATTATCAGAGCTCTATCCCAGAGATCCTGGTATTAAGTGGAGCCTGGCCATTTTATTTTAAAAGCTCACTAGGTGATTCTTACGTGTAAACAGGATTGAGAACCACTGTTCTATTCTGTGGAATACTCTTCTAATTTCCTACACTTTTGTGTAGACCAGAAACAGCTGAGTAGCTCTTGTCTTGAAGATCCCTGCAGAAATAGTGCTAAGGAGATATGTAGAAATTATGAGAGTAAAGGAGGGGAAATTAGTCGAGTAAATATTCAGAGGTAGTTAGGAAATAACGTAGGTACCTACGGCTTTGTTGTGCTTACATAAATGAAAACAAAATGTCCTTTTATTACTTTATTTTATCTAAGATTACCAAACTAAAGGCCTAAGACCATTATCTATTTGCCCAAGGCTCACTTCCAGTGTGCCATTGTCTTTAGATGCTGTATGGAGAGTCATTTTTGCAGCCTTTCCTTCATTTATTAATTCAAATATTTTATTGAATGTTATTATGTGCCAGTCTCTGTTTTTTGCCGTTGGATACTCTGATGAGCCACACATGCAAAGTCCTTGTTGTCATAGGTTATGTTCTAATTAGGGAAAGAAAAATTGACTAACAAATAAGCAAGATAAATTTGTATTCGGTCTCCAATATGTAGATATTGGCCAGGCGCAGTGGCTCACGCCTGTAATCCTAGCACTGTGGGAGGCCGAGGCGGGCAGATCATTTGAGCTCAGGAGTTCGAGACCAGCCTGAGCAAGAGCAAGACCCCATCTCTACTAAAAAAAATAGAAAGAAATTAACTGGACAACTAAAATATATATAGAAAAAAATTAGCCAGGCATGGTGGCACATGCCTGTAGTCTCAGCTACTCGGGAGGCTGAGGCAGGAGGGTCACTTGAGCCCAGGAGTTTGAGGTTGCTGTGAGCTAGGCTGACGCCATGGCACTCTAGCCCAGGCAACAGAGCCAGACTCTGTCTTGAAAAAAAAAGAAAATAATATGTAGATGTTTTATTTAACTGAAATACATTTAATTTTTAAAACTCTGAAACAAAGGGATGATGATCTGTTTTACTAATGAGGAAAGGGCGGTAGAAACCCTAATCCCACACTTTCCCAGCAGACTTTATTGCCATCCAGAGTCACAGTTAGCACAGCTTTCTAGATAGAACAAGAAGGAAGCATTTAATAAAGGACAACAAAATGAGCACTTTCTAGATGCTAGTCACTCCACCATGTATTGAGAGGCATACGACTGAATAAACAGCCATTCATTTCTGCCTTCTTAGAATTTATAACGCAGTTTAGGAGATAAGATTCCATTTCTCTCACACATGAAAACTAGCTCATATCAGAACATGAATGCTAGGTGCTAAATAAGATCAGATAATAAAGAGCATAAAATGTCAGGGGGCGAGCAGTCTATCCTTGCTGCACAGTGCAATTTTCCTGCAAAGCAAATCTTGTAATGTCCCTTATGTATTTAAAATCCTTCAGCTGCTTTCAGTCCATTTTTGGGGGGTGGGCGGTGCACGAACTCCTCGTTGAACAATAGGAGATCCAGATCTCCTCTGTTCTTATTGCCCTAGTTCCCCACCCCTCCGGCCCTGTCCGCTCCATGTGTCACCTTTTCAAGGCAGCCATCTCCAATGAAATAAACCCCCCATCTTCCTAGTGTGGGTATGCTCATGGAATCTTGGCTATATTTCTCTCATAGCCCTTATAACACTAAATTTTGCTTTTCTTATTATTTATGCACTCCCATTCCCTAGGCAATTTTGTAAACTCAAATTCTTTCCAAAGGACCCTTTTAGTAGACATGGTAGGCTGCTCACTCAATACCCATTAACCCAGTCTTTCTTGTCAACACAAACTAGCCTTATCTAAGTATCCAACTTTCAGGGAAAGTGACTATATTCTCAATTCAGGAGTCAATCCTAGATTAGTATATTGGTTTACTGCCAGTAATTGTTTTAGGGATGAAAAAGTGACATAATTCCGGCCAATGAGACATGAAAGGATGTCAACTGGGTGGGGAGAAACTTCTGCAAAGATTTCTTCACTTTTAAAAGGTGACACAAAGGAATAGACTTTTTTCTTTGGATATTGTTATGTCTGGAAATGATCCAGGAAAATGTGGCAACAGAAGTACACAAAGAACCTGGTTTTCTTAGGTTTTCACTGAGTAGGAGAATTAAAAAACTCTGGAGCCATCTTACTTTGGGGCTTGTGTGTAAACAAGCTGGGGGTTCAAAATGGCTGATACTCTGCCTGTTTACCAGACCAG
>NW_012148186.1:1662637-1663802 GCF_000956105.1 Propithecus coquereli
ATTTCCGTGAATTGAACTTATTTCATCAATTTTCTCTGTTTTTCATTTTTCAGTTTCATTGATTTCTCTTTATTATTTTCTTCTTTTTGTTTGCTTTGGATTTTGCTCTTCTTTTTCTAGTTTCTCAGAGACTTGCTTTAAAGAGTGATTAGGTTTGAGACTTTTCTTTTCTAATATAAACATTTACTCTATAAATTTCCTCTAAGTACTGCCTCAGTTGCATCCCTCAAATTTTGACAAGTTGTATTTTTATTTTTATTCAGATGAAATATTTTTAAATTTCCTTTGAAATTTCCTCATTAACCATGAAGCATTTTTGTTTGTTTGATGTTTTAAATTTATTTTAATAGATGTAGGAGATACAAATGGTTTCTTAATACATGGATGGATTGCACAGTGGTGAGGTCAGGGCTTTTCATGTACCCATCGCCCAAACAGGATACATTGTACCCAATAGCTAATTTTTTACCCCTCACCCCACTCCAATCTGCCCCTTTGAGTCTCCAAAGTCTATTATACCATGACTGTGTATACCTATTGCTTAGCTCCCACTAAGTGAATATAGGGGGTATTTGTTTTTTCATTCCTGAGATAATTCACTCAGGGTAAGGTATTCCAGCTTCCATCCAAGTTGCTACGAAAGACATTATTTCATTATTTTTTATGGCTGAATGGTATTCCATGGTATATATATAAAAATTTTCTTCATCCATTCATTGGTTTATGGGCATTTAAGTTGATTCCACATCTTTGCAATGGTGAATTGTGCTGCAATAAACATATGAGAAGATGTGTCTTTTTACCATAATGATTTATTTTCCTTTGGGGAGATACCTAGTAGTGGGATTGCTGGATCGAATGGTAGATCTATTTTTAGTTCTTTGCGGAATCTCCATACCATTTTCCACACAAGTTGTACTAATTTACATACCCACCAACAGTGTATAAGCATTCTCTTTTCACCACATCCACACCAACATTTATTGATTTTTGACTGTTTAATAATGGGCATTCTGGCCGGGCGTGGTGGATCATGCCTGTAATCCTAGCTCTCTGGGAGGCTGAGGTGGGCGGATTGTTTGAGCTCAAGAGTTCGAAACCAGCCTGAGCAAGAGTGAGACCCCATCTCTACTAAAAATAGAAAGAAATTAATTGGACAACTAAA
>NW_012148186.1:1663852-1666685 GCF_000956105.1 Propithecus coquereli
TTCAAAGCGATCTTCACGAGATCCAGTTCCATAAGTTACATTTATCTGTTCAAAATTCTATTCAGTATAGAAAGATGCCTCTAGTACTTTGAAAATTGAAGTTAAACAGATAAAATCTGGTGATGATTATATCTAATTTGGCTTTTCATTTATGGGGAATAAAAACTCTCCACACCCACAATCTGTAACTTGAAAAGGAGAGCTTATAAATCTTAGTTTAAAACCTTTTCTTTTATTTCATCATTTTAAAAAGTAGAAATTATAGAAATAAGCTCATTGATTTTTAAAGTGCAAAACTGAGAATGCTAAATGAGGTCATGAAAAGTTTTGTATACTTTTATGTTGTAATATGCATTTTAATGGCATCCCTAAAATTAAAGTGTAGAGGGTTTTTTTTGTCATTTTTAAAGTTTCTTATTTAGGTACCATTTTAGGCTTAGAAAATTTGCAAAATACTGAAGAACAGAAAGTACTAGGTATGCCTCTCACCTATCTTACTCACCTTTACCTAACCATAGAACAATTATCAAAATTAAAAAATTAACATCGGTACAATACCGTTAATTAAACGGGACTTTATTTGGATTTCACCAATTTTTCTGTAAATGTCCCTTTCCTGTATCAGGATCCAATCCAGGATCCCACACTGAATTTAGTTGTCATGTCTCCTTGATCTCCTCTAATCTGTGACAGTTCATTAGACTTCTCTGGTCTATTCATGACCCTGACACTTTTATAGAATGACCTTCAATGTGGGATTGTCTGATGTTTTCTCATGATTAAATTGAGGTTATGCAGTGCAGCATGGCAAAGGATGACACAGAGGTGATGAGCCCCACTCAGAGGGTAGATAATGTCAATACATATTACTGGTAATATTAACTTTGATCACTTAGATAAAGTGGTGTCTGCCAGGTTTGTTCACTGTAAAGCTATTGTTTTTTTCCATTTGCAATTAATAAATATGGGGGGAAGCTTTATAATTAACAAATATCTGGGGGGAGATATAATTATCCTGTTTCTTATAAATTTTCACTCACTAATTTTAGCAGCAATTGATGGACCTTGCTTGGAGCAATTGTTATTGTGGTGTCCCTTCTCTATTTATTTGCCTTTTAATTACATCAGTATGGACTCATGGGTACTTCTATTATTCTTTGAGTTATAATCAAATACTGTATTATTATTTTGTTGCTCAAGTTATACCAATTTAGATCATCATAAGTTCATACTGGTATCTTCTACTCCAATCCAGACCACAGGATTCATTCTGGTATCCTCTCTTTCCTCATTTGTAACTTTTTTTCTTCTGGAGTGAGAAACTTAGCTCTCATTATCATAGCATATTTACTTATTTGTTCAAGTCTAGTACATGTATAATTTCAAAATCGATAAACCATACTTCTAGGAAAAATGAATTTACCAACTACAAGACAATGGTAGTATAAAATTATTTCTATCTTTAGCCTTATAGTATCTAATCAAATTACTTTTTCCCAAAATTACTTACCTGAGTTGATTTATTCTCTGCCCTCTTTATTCATTCATAATGTAGTTAGTTTCATTTGTCACAGTCTGCATTTAATCTTTTCCTTCTCATCCTGGTTGATTTTTAAAAATTTACACATAATAAAATGTACTTTTTGTGGAGTATATGTCTATGGGTTTTGACAAATGCATGGAGTCATGTATACTCTACCACAGTTCCACAAAGAATAGATCCATCACCTTAAAAATTCCCATGGGTTACCCTTCATTTGTTAGCTCCTTCATCTACCTTCCAAAAACATCAATTTGTCTTTGGTTCCTGTGGACCTGCCTTTGCCAAAATGCCATATAAATGGATTCGTGAGGTATGCAGCCTTCAAGGTCTGGCTTCTTTTACCTAATAAAGTGCATTTAAGACTAGTCCATATGTTATATGAAGAAATCATTCATTCTTTTTAATTGCTGAATAGTATACCATTGTATGAATGGATTACAGCTTGTTCATACATTCACCAGTTGAATGAAAGACATCTGAGTTGTTTCCACTTATGTGGATGATATTAAACATCCACATAAAAATTATTGTATGAAAATTAGTTTTCATTGCTTTTGGGTAAATCCTTAGACATATATGTAATTGCTTGGTCATATAACAAATGTATTTTTAAGTTTATAAGAAACTACCGTTTTCTAAAGTGGCAACATTTTGCATTCCTACTGGCAGTGTATGGGAGTATCAATTGCTTTATATTCTCACCAGCACTTATTATTGCTTTTTAGAAATTTATTATTATTATGTTAGCCATTATAATAGATGTGTTATTGTATCCCATTGAGCTTTAATTTGCATTTAATTCACATTTTCTTAATGTACGTCTTTTCCGTCCTTACTTACCATCTGTATATCTTCTTTCACGAAGTGTTAGTTCAGATCTTTTGGGCACGTAAATGGGTTTTTTGTTTTCTTATTCTTGAGTTCTGAGAGTTCTTTATATATTCTGGAAATAAGACCTTTGTCAGATTTATAATGTGCAAATAGTTTCTCCCAGTTGCACTTTGTGTTTTTATTCTCTTAACCGTGTCTTCCATAAGCAATATATTTTCATTTTGATAAAGTAGAATTTACCATCTTTTTGTTTTGGGGTTCATTCTTTAGTGTCATATCTAAAAACTCACTCATGATTTTATTCTAAATTTTCTTCTTGAAGTTAGATAGTTTTACATGTTAAATGTAGGCCTATAATTCATTTTAATTTTCATGTAGATTGAGGTTTATATTTTTGCATATGAATATCTATTTTTTTCACCATAACTTTTTGAAGAGATTATTTTTTCTTTTCTATAT
>NW_012148186.1:1669279-1671952 GCF_000956105.1 Propithecus coquereli
TTTTTTTTATACTTAGTATTGCTTTGGTTATTCACACTCTTTTTAAATTCCATGTGAAAGTTAGGATTTTTTTACTAATTCTATGAAATATGATAGTATTTTTATGGGAATTGCATTGAATCTGTAAATCACTTTGGGTAGAATGGACATTTTAACAAAATTAATTCTTCTAATCCACGGGCATGGGATATTTTTCCATGTGTTTGTGTCAATTTTTTGTCAGTGTTTGTACTTCTCCTTGTCACTGTGCCCAAACCACTAAAAAGTCAAAGTGTGCTCTGTCTCTCTCTCTCTCCCTTTCTCTCTCTCTCGCTCGCTCTCTCTTTGCTTTTAGTCTCTTTGTATCTCTTTATCTGTCTTCCATCCCACCCCACACCACCACCCATCAGAAAATGGATAAAGCAGGATCTCTTCTCTTTTTTATACCATGTAGTGAACTTGCTAAACTATAGGCAAAAAAGGGGAATTCTATCCCCTTCGTGCCTTGAGGGGATGGTTGACATTTTCTATCTGCAGCCATTAGTCACCCTGTCTCCACTTAGTAATCTGCACAAAAGCGGCATTCTGGTTCCCCTCCAGCCCCTTCATCATTGAAATCTTTCTAGATGGTACAGTGGGTATTGATGAAATAATTTTTTAAAAATTTAAGGAGGTTTATGACTATGTATAGCTGTAGAAAGGCTTATAAGGCACAAAATATGAGGCTTATATAAATTATAAGTAAATGTGCCTGGTGACTTGGTGATTCCTGATTTTGACTCTGACTCACTTGTTCTGAACCCTTCTGCAATGGTCTGTCACTTCCATATCTGAATTTCTTCTGTACTCTAAGGATCTTCTCACTGGTGTCTTGCATGGCTGCCGGCATAGCATACTGTTTTCCTTTTGCTCCATGATGATTTCTCATTTCCATAATCTTCATTCACAGTTCAGTCTTGTCCCTTTTCTACATTGTAGGCCTCTAGGTAGCTAGGTAAGGTTCAGAGGCATGGGATTCTTCTGGTCTAGGAGGTTTGGATGTACTGTCTGCCAAATGATATACACTCAGTAAGAGCAGATGTTTTAATGAATAAGAAATAAGCTAACA
The DNA here is from genome assembly GCF_000956105.1 of Propithecus coquereli. Classification (NCBI taxonomy): domain Eukaryota; kingdom Metazoa; phylum Chordata; class Mammalia; order Primates; family Indriidae; genus Propithecus; species Propithecus coquereli. The sequence goes on from NW_012148186.1 coordinate 1,670,367, forward strand.
AACTAGCTGGAGTTCCAACCATAAAAGACTTCTCATAGAAAGGTAACTTGAACAAAGTTTTGAAGGATGTCTATATCTGAGATTGGTAGAGAGATTAAGTAAATGTACTAAAAAATACATAAGTCATCCCTCTATACCAATGCTTCATTTCTACCAGCCTTTCCAATATACAACAAATGGTGGTGATTGGCAATACACATTGTAAGTGGCCAATGTCACTACCATTTTTATTCCTCATCTGATGTCTACTTTCATTCTCAGATATTTTAATGTTATATTGATTCTTCAATCCTGCAACTGCCTCTGTGTTTACAAACTGTGAAGCCACACAGCTCAGTTTTGATCCTGCATAAGCAGCCCATCTATTGATAAATGCCTGAGATATTTCATAACACTTTTACCTGTTATGATTCATTCTTTTGCATATATATATATATAAATGATACTTGCTCTTGAATTTTGTGAGAACTTTATTTTTTCAACATTTCTCACTTCACCCAAACCATCTATTTCTTGGTTCTACCTTGGGGTGTTTCAATGCTGACTAACCAGCATCTTAATCTCATGAACTCCTCAATAAACTAGCTAAGGCAGGTTATCCCAGGGTTACCCCACTTCTGGACCATTTTTGCTGTTTTCTCTGCATCAGCACTTTAACCAAGGAAATGTAGCTGGAGAAAAAATCAGTACTGAGCTCTCTGGGCATATGATACCAAATAACAATGTATGTTTATCAATCATCTGCTTTATAGAAGATATTCTATAGATTAATTCACCTTATTACAATTGGCTTTCTTGATGCTCCAGTTCTGTGGTTTGAATGTGTCCTCCAAAGTTCATGTGTTGGAAATGTAATACGCAATGCAACACTGCCAAAAGGCGGGACCTTTAGTGGACAATTAGGTCATGAGAGCTCTGCCCTCATGAGTGGATTAATGCCTGATACAGCTCATGCTCTCTTGCCCTTCCATCTTCTGCCATAAGGTGACACAGCACAGAGGTTCTCACCACTCAGGTCTGTTGATCTTAAATTTCTGAGCGTCTAGAACTGTAAGAAATAAATTTCTGTTCTTTATTAATTACCTGATCTCAGGTATTCTGTTATAAAAGCACAAAAGGGACTAAGACATCCAGGAATCTTTCTTTTATCTCTTATATGTAGCAGTGGTTCCATTCGGGCAGGTTAGACTGCATTTACCTTAGATTCAAAGACATAACAAATGGTGTATCCAGGGATTAGGGGCTGAGTCCGCTAAAAGTCTATTATCACAAGCAGCTGAGGAGACTCTTGAGGGTAAAAAATCAAAAGAGCAGAGAGAACCCAGACACATTGGCTTTTACTAAGGTCAAAGCTCTAAGGCTGAGAAGGGTGATTCCGATCCTAACACTACATCTGTCATTCAGATTACCTTTTGTCCCACCCCACGGACTCAAGCCTGAATCCTAGAGGGAGACATCGACAGTAAAAAAAGCCAGTACTCCAAATCACCACTTGGCACTAACTGCAAAGTGGCATCAGAGGATTTGGCAGCATAGGAGTCTGTGGAGAACCTTCATAGTCTATTTAGATGATGATTATTAAGGTC
>NW_012148186.1:1672702-1674100 GCF_000956105.1 Propithecus coquereli
TGGCCTCTCAAAGATGTCCACATCTAATTCCCAGATATTAGTTACATGGCAAAGGGGAATTCAGGTAGCAGGTAGAATTAATGTTGCTAATCCACTGACCCTAAAATAAGGAGCTAATCCAGGATTATCCAGGTATGTCCAATGTAATCATAAGCACCCTTTAGTGTGAAAGATGAAGGCAGATGAGTCAGTGTCAGAGTGATAGGATATGAGAAGGACTTGACTGGCCACTGTTGGCTTTGAAGATAGAAGGGGGCCAACAAGTGAAGAATTGTGGGCAGCCTCTAGCATCTGGAAAAGGAACAGAACTGGGTTTTCCCCTAGAGCCTCCAGAGAGGAGTGTGGCCCTGTTGATACCTCGATTTTAGCCAGAAAAAGACTCATTTTAAACTTCTGAATTTTGGAATTGTTAGATAATAACTTTGTTTTAATTTAAGCCACTAAGTTTGTGATAGTTTTTTTTTTTAATAGCAACAACAGGAAAGTAACACAATACCAATAAGTGGAAATTCAAGTCATATGGTAAATATATAGTTAACTTTGTAAGAATCTATGAGACTTTTTTAAAGCATACCAATGCACACTCACTGCCATCAGCAATACATAAAAATTCCTTTGCTCCACAACTTTGCCAACATAGAGGCCATCTTTTTATTTTGAGCTGTTTTCTGGGGAATGAAACAAGTATCACATTGTGGTTTTAATTTGTCCAGTGACTAATGATATCAGCTCACTCTAATGTACTTTTGTCCATTTGTATATCTTCTTTTAGGAAATGTATGTTCAAGACATTTTCCTACATTTAATGTGTTGTTTGATTTTTGTTACTTAATTGTAAGAGTAGTTAATATATTCTGGATATAAATTTTTGTGAGATTAGGGATTGTGAATATATTCCTCCATTTGTATCTTGTTTTCTATTTTCTTTATGATGTCTGTTGATGAGCAGAGATTTTTAATATATCAAGTCTAATTCATCTTCTTAAGTTAATATGCAGAGTTCTTTGTGTCCTGACTAAAAAAAAATCTTACCTAACCCAAGGTCACAGTATTAATTATTCATATGTCTCTTGTGCTAGAAATTTTACAGTTTTAGCTTTTAATTTTTATTTATGATGTGAGGTAGAGAACAAAGCTTACTGTTTTCCTTACTTTATCTAATTATTCCAACACTACTTGTTGAAAAGACTTTCTTTTCCATTAAATTGCATTAGCAACATTTGACCATGTAGGTAGATGCTTATTCTGCATGGTCTATTTTGTTCCTTTGATCTATTTGCCAATTCTTATTCTGATACCACAATGTCTCAATTATTGTTACTTAATAGTAATTTGTGAAATTCAATGATACAGTGACTCCAAGTTTCTTTCCTTTTTTGAGGATTGCTTTGTCTACTC
>NW_012148186.1:1675805-1676853 GCF_000956105.1 Propithecus coquereli
CTAATAATTTTTTATTGTATATGTTAATTTGCAGGCAGTCTGATTTATGCCATCTTTACTTTAATCCTGTTTTGTCTTATCAGATGATTAATCTATTGGTAGATTCTCTTGATACTATTGGGCTTCATTTTGTGCTTTGTAAAGTGGGTTGATTTCGGCTTTTTCATTAGATCTATGGTATTTTCATTCCCCTAGGGCATGGTGTTTCTGGGATGTTAGTTGAATGCCTGGGTTGTTTAGTAAGATCTCTCCACTTTAACTGGGCCAGGATTCTGACATTTCCATCCAGCTCTCAGCCGCCTAGAAGCCACTCTCTGCTAGGCATTTTGGATGTAATGCCCATGCATATGCACCCTAGCTCTCAGCCAAAGACACAAGGTGAACCCTCATACAAACTTCTAGGCTGTGTGCCCTCTACAGAAACCTCATTTTTCACATGCTGCCCTTCCAGTTCCAGCTGCCTCAAACTCTAATCTCTACTCCTTAGCTTGGGAAGACGTGGCTCTCCATTTGGGATCTATCTCCCTACAGGAAATTCCAGGAATTGTCTCAGACAGAAATTTAGGGGTAACATGAGGTATGTACATCATGGATTTTCCTTATCTCAATGATAGGGCTGTTTTCTGTTTCCAATGCCTGAAAACAGTTGTCTTATATATTTTGTCCAGTTTTTATAATGATTTACAAAGGAGTATAATATTAACATCAATTAATTCCAGTTACTGGAAGCAGGAGTTCTCTAGCACATTATTTTGAGCATCTATTATGTATAAAATACTATGCTTATCATTACAGAATACAAATAAATAGTGAATGAGTTCTCATCCATCTGAAAGAGATAAGAAAGGTATATATATAACTAAGAAACGAGACACATTGACTTTCTTTCAGTTCCCAGAATGGACCAAGACCTTTCCCACCTCAGACTTTGCAAATGCAATTGTCTTTGCCTTAAAAATTCTTCCCTTTACTCCTGGCCTGAATGACTCTTATTCATTCATCAGATCTCAGTTAAAATGTCATTTACTCAAAAAAGTCTTATCTTCTT
>NW_012148186.1:1679617-1715844 GCF_000956105.1 Propithecus coquereli
GTAGGGCGCTAACATGGTCTGACCTGAGTTCTTTAAGTACCACTCTTGCTGCTCTGTTGAGAGTAGATGATGTGGGAGGGAATGAAGACTGAAAACAGGGGGACCCGCTAAGAAACTAGGACTGAAACCCATGTGTGAGATGAGAGTGGCTAGACCAGTGTAGCTGCAGAAAGGAGGTTGAGATGTAATCGGACTCTGGATACATCTTGAAAATAAAGATAACAGATTTCCTGATGGAATGTTGGCAGGGGCAGGATAGAGAAAGAGAGGATAATAACTTTCTCTCTCACCCACTAGAAAATCAGCAGTGACCAAGTTTGTTGTTGCTTTCCGTTGAACCTTTGGCAAGTAGCAAAAGGCCTGGAACACAGTTGTCAAGAAAAATATTTGTTCCATGAAAGAAGAACAATATTCTAAGAGACTGAAGTTTAAACTAGAATATTTATTTATTTTTAATCAGAAATCTTTTTTGTACCTAGCTAGAACAGCATTTAAGAATTTGGGAAGTCTATTATTAATAGCAAGCAGTGGGCTGATTGGCACAAATGAAATCAGAAAATAGAAAAGTAGAGAATCTTACTAGATATTTTTAGTGGGCAAAGAAAAGCCAGATGACCTGCCCTGTGGAGTACTCCTACCTAGCACCTTAAGTCACTGTTGTTCTTCCCTGGATAGTATTTTATACACATCAAATAAACACGGGCACTTCTAACAGTTTACATTCTGCATGGACAAGACTACTTGTGGATTGCACATACTCTTTAGATGTGTAATTATCATCAATTTGGCTATCTGCACATCTTGCTCTTAGAGCTGCTCATTTTAAATAGTTTTTTCACATGCCTAATTTTATTAATTTTCTATTGGTTCGTATTAGTGAGTCATTGGAAAGAGAGGCACATTGGACTAGGAATTTACACCTAAAATGTATTTATTTAATAGTATTTCCCCTTTTTATTCCTTGTTCTGATGCAAATGTATCAGCAAGGTTTGGGAAAGAGTTCTACAAGCTGGAAATGATCTTGCCTCTCCCATACTTTATACCTTCTTTATAGCTATCATTTTCAAGTGTAAAGTGATGTCAGTTCTTTCATTTTCTTCATAAGGAAGCATCATGCCTTTTTAACAATAAGTAGAAAATGTGCTTTGGTTGATTTATTTTTTTCCGGTAATGGAATGGACTTTCCTTCCCTTATTCACATGGTGGCACAGTCCTTCCTCCTTGTAACCTGAGCACACAGTTGTGCAATTCAAATCTGGGATCAGAAAATGGAACTCATGTTGAATCAATAAATTTGGTGTCACTGGCATTGAGAGCTCTATACTTCCTCATAGATGATCAGGGTATTTTTCAGCTAGCTAAATATATGCCATGAGTTTCACATATAATATACTATAATATTTAATGAACAATAGCACATTGTTTTGGAATGATTCATTACGAAATAAATAATTTCAAGGCATCAAAATTCCAAACAAGTTACAAATTTCACCAGTACAATTGTTAGCCAATTGATCACAGTTTTTTTTTTTTTTTTAATTATTGTCCAACTACACTAACTGGTACAATAGACAAATTCAATACCCATTTGACTAATTTGAGGCCAAATGGCAGCTATCTCATTTTGGGGGATTTAGCATATTTTAAGTGATTAGCTCTTTGGGAAAACAAATATGTTCAGTAAATTATCAGAACTGTTATAGCTCTCCGAAGCACTGGGTAGCCTGTGTTTGAAATGATTTGCCTCTTATGCATAAAGTTTCCCATTTTTTCAAAAATAAAGTTACTAAAGACTAAAATAGAGGGACATAACACTGCTGCATACATAAGTGTAAGCCTCCTCAAAAAAGAAGGGTCATTCATGAAATTATTTCAATTAGAAGTGAAAAGCACCTATTAGGTATAAGGTCATTTTGGGGACTTGCTATCGGTAAGTGTCTATTCCCAACTTCTTAAATTAAATAACAAGAGAAAATGCAATAGAAAAACACAAAAATTATCATCAACAGGATAAGAGGGATATTGTGCAATAATGAAAAAAAAAATCCCTGATTAAATGTGGCATTGCCATGCATCAATAGTATCATTAGCTGTTAGGCTTCAGGATTTTTAATAAGGAATCAAAGACCAAATGAGAATGATTTAGAATCTATCATTCAGGAGGCAAGAAATTGGAATGATAATCACATCAAATGAGCCAAAAATAAGGGATTAAGGAAAGGTATTTAAAAGTGAGTAAGAATAAAATATGCAAATTTAAGCCAGAGCAAGCTAACGCCTCATTACAATGACTTGACATTTAAGGTAGGCACACAATTCCAAATCTAGCTCTATAAAAATTTTACTTTATTACTTATAAAGCCTACTAATTAATCACTTTCTGTGGTTACATACGAGTACTTTAGAAATGACTAATTGTTTAGCTATTATAATATCTAAGTTTCAACAATTTTCCCATAAACAGAAATTTATAAAGCAGTACAGTATAAAACAAGTGAATATTTCATATTTTCCACTAGAAATCCCAGGCAGTGACATATATCTATAGATCTACCTATCTACTTACCTACATACCTACCTATACCTATTTATCTATCCATTCAAGTAAGTTCCATCTCTGTGTTGTGATATATGCCCCCACATGCAAAAGAAATGTCCCCAAATTCTAAAACCTCCTAATACATTCGAAAATAGGTGCACTTGCAGAAATTCTCTGCAGATCTGTGATGTGTGGGATTTAATGCTTTGTTCCCTTGCGGTACACAGGAAGTAAATCAAACAGTTCAAGTACTGGACATTAATAATACCCCCATCCTCAAAGGAGGATCCTACTCCTAATGGAAAGATTATTCTCCGAACCTCATCAGTAGTGCTGGCCTCAAGGTGACTCACTCTCCCACCTGAACCTGCAGCAATTTCTTCCTCCACTGCTCTTGCCAGACATTAGCTGTTGCTATCCTCCACAAAGGGACATTAATAGTCTTGAAGGCAATATGCTGTTTTTGTTCTTGCTTCCTTGTCCCCTCCCTTGGAGCTCATTAACTTATATCTGCCCTCTAGGAGTATAACTAGTAATCATCTAAGGTGAGATAGAAAGATCTTGCAACTTCACAGATAGAGAATAGAGGGGAACGATGTTTTTAAAGTAAATTATTAAAACCAAGATAACTCATTATTCATGAACTAGAGATCAGCTATTCCAAATGCCCTTAATGTTGGTGATTGTCAGTGTCATTTATTAATATATTTGAATTCATTCTGAATTAAAAATGTAGTTATAAACACTACTTTTTCACATCTGAAAATGTATATTCTATTGACAGAAAACATATGCAAGGTTAGCAGAGATGACAAAACATGTTGAGATAACACATAAACAGCTTGTCCTCTGGATAGTTTAACACGGTGCCCTTTAGCATTTGAAGGAGAGAAAATCTTTCTTCATTTCCTATAGGGAATATTGGCTAAATTCAAGTGTGTAACATATTCAGGCAAATAAATACTTTATCTAGAACTAGAGATCTTATTCTTCAAGAAAACTAGACTCTTAAGTGGCTTTCAGGGTTACCTAAGAAGTTAAGACTAGGTTTTCAGAATACACAAAACAGGGGAAATGAAGAACTATTGTGAGAGCACAGACCATTCCCTTGGAAATGCCCATCCCTTGAGGCTATGAGTCATGCTTGCAAAATACATTGTAAAAATTTTCATTGCCTCTGTCAACCAGTAAAGAATATTTGGTCAAGTTGAACAGAAAATTACTTTTTCTAACTCCTGTGTTAGATATTGGGCTCCATGTCCCCTTTTGAAAAAACCTTAGTTGACTTCCCGTCTCCTAGCCATGACACGGTATACTCCAATTTAAAGTCTTCCTTATGCACTGAAAAGAAGATGCCGTGAGATGCTCAGATGCCTATTGTACGGGCTGTAACGATGATGATTCAGCTAAAGTTTGCAAAGGATATTGATATTCTTGGAGGAAGGATGCTGAAGTGTACTGGACAGGCCTCTTAGGAAGCTCAAATCCTTTCCTTACACAAAGATACTCTCAGATACTTCAGAACTGTGGGAATGTTATGCTTTGGAAGGAAAGGAAAGTGCTTGTGTTTCCCCTTGCAGGTGGGACAAAGAATACAATTTCTTGGTGACTATAATAGCTTTTTTAGAGTTTCTAAATGTCCTCCAGTCCACAGAAATTCTATTTTTCCTGGAATTTTCCTATTGAAGAAAACTAAGCGTACTATCCTGCTCTTTACAAACCCACTTACACCTATTCCCAGGTTTCCCACACAGTCACATTTCTCTAATGAGCACAGATTTCCTTTTAAACTCAACAAAAATGAGCTGCAAGTCAGATTAATGATTGGTCATGTGGGCTGATGTTTATTTTATGGCTACTTATACTGTAGAATATACCTTTTATAAGAGCACAGCTTATATAGCAAAAGTAGTCTAATTCCTTTCTATTCAAAGTTTGATCCTCAGATCAACATCGGCGGGATTACCTGGGCCCCACCCTAGACCTACTGAATCATACGCTGACATTTTAACAAGCTCCTCAGGCAATGAGGCTTTCAACAGTGACAGCTGGAAGCGTTGATTGATCACCAGGCCAACAGGGTTTAGAGAACTTGGGCAGCAGGCTGGGTTTTAGGACTAGAGCAAAAAGTTACTCCATGAAAGACTGAAACTGCATTCAAAAAGTCAAAAGTTTTGATGGAGACAACATTGACCACCAGTGTATTCCCACCCAGAAATTACAATCCCAAAGATCCTTTCTATATTGCAGTGTTCCCCTCTTCATAATCATCAAAGCTGCTTTAGTTTTGCCTGCCTGGAAATATATATATATTTGTAAGCATATACACACACACACACAGACACACACTTTTCAAACATTTTTAAAAATTAAATTATATATGTTTCCTAGATAGGCCCCATACCACTAAAAGTATTTGCTATTGAGTATGTTCTAGGAATTTTTTTTTCTTCTCAGTTTGAGAGATTCAAGAAAAAGAAAATCTAATATCACTTTTAGTCATTTTTAACCTTAAAAACTCTACAAGAAACAATGGTGATACAGCACCTCTTGTATTTTCCTGGATAGAGCTGGAACCCATTCTACTAAGTGAAGTATCCCAAGAATGGAAAAATAAGCACCACATGTACTCATCAGCAAATTGGTCTCACTGATCAACACATAAGTGCACATATAGGATAACATTTATCAGGTGTCGGGCAGATGGGAGGGGGGAGGAGCGCACGGGTATATACATACATAATGAGCGCGACGCGTACCATCTGGGGGATGGACATGCTTGAAGCTCTGACTGGGGGAGGAGGGGGGTAAGGGCAACGTAACCTAAACATCTGTACCCCCATAATATGCAGAAATAAAAAAAAACCTACAGGAAAAAGTGCCACTTAAAGCCAAGATGCCTACTGTGCTTTCTGCTCTAAGTCCTGTGCATTATCTCTACATTGTAGAAACTCCTTTGAGACAAGACCATAAGCACCTGTGAAGGGAACCTGGTTCTTGAAGCAGCCATCTAGAAGACTTTTTCCGGGCCCCATCTTCTACTTGTTCTTTTACCTGTTTTATTTTGCTCTTCCGCTTCCAGAATACCATTATAGTCCTTTATCTTCAAAGCCAATTTTCTTCTTTCTCTCCTTCCTCTCTCTCTAACCCTCCCTCCCTAAATCAGATGTTTAGTTCAGGTTGTTTTTGTCCTGAGATGTCTTTCACTCTCAAATATCATCTTTCGTTCTCTGGTTCTTTGTTTACTTTCACATCCCACACCTGTAAACAAGTTCTCCTCAAGCCTGGAGCCTGGCTACAGCTCTGAAATCAACTCACTTTGTTGGTTTTAACCTGAGATTCTTCATTGGCTCAGGAAGATAGTTTAGACACTTATCCCGGGGGTTCTCCCTTTGCCCAGTTCCTATGCCAATGCCCAGAAGACCAGGCCTAACATACCCTAGGGTTTGCAGTCTCTTAGATTTCTAACTGCAGCTGATTCATACACATCTAACTGGAATTTGTCCTCAGTTCCCCACACCTCCATCCTCTGTTTTCGGCAGCACCTCCTTTGCCCCCAAACCACTGTCACCGTAGTAGACATTAATCCACACTAGTTGCTGGAACTGTCCTCAGTGAATTTTGATACATGGTAGCGCTGCAGTAACTGTTTCTACTTCTGCTCTTAAAAATTTCATCTGAGAGCCAGAGGTCTTGCCCTTTCTCTTTCAAACATGGCTGTTCCAGGTCACAATAATCTCCAGGTCTCAGGATGATCAAGGGTAAAGCTTTGGCAGATGGAAAGTGTTTAATGTCCTTCCTTCAGGGTGTTATTTCAGGCTCCATGACCCTTCAATTCAGATCAACAGGATTCTGTTTCTCAAATGGCAGAGTATAACCACAACTTTGTCAGAGGCACATGGCAAAACAGGACACTCAGTCTGGCCCAGGATTGTCTGAATAGCTGCCTTCATTTTCTCATTAGCTTCCTAGGATAAAATTAGGTTGTGGGTTTATTAGATGTTTAATTTCTTAAATCAAGGATCAGTAGGAAAGACAAATGTCTACAATGAAGTTATTTCACAGTGGTCTTCTATTTTGAAAAATAGAAGTTGTTTTTGGTTTTATTTTTTGGGGTTTTTTTTGTTTTTTTTTTTTACTGAGTTTCTCATGGGAGAGGTGAAGGACCTGATGAAGCCCATCAGAGTTTGCTGCTATATTTTTAAAGGCCCTAAGTGTACACAACTAAGTGTACACTTATTTGAGATTACAAACTCCAGTGAGATGTAGGAATAGGAAGATGGTGTGAACTCTTTACCTCCATGAAGAATAAATGTCTTCTCATAATTAAAACACTGATATAACCGCCAGGTTGGCAAATAAACACTGTACTCTAAATTAGAGACCTAAGCAATACTAATGTCAGAAAGCCAAAGTGACAGAGAAGGCCTAGGTCTTCTAAGACAGCAGTCCCCAACCTTTTTGGCACCGGGGACCATTTTCATGGAAGGCAATTTTTCCATGGACCAGGGAGTGGGGAGATGGTTTTGGGATGATTCAAGCACATTACATTTACTGTGCACTTTATTTCTATTATTGTTACATTGTAATATATAATGAAATAATTGGTCTCACCATAGGTTGGGGCTGCTGTTCTAGGAGATGGCTGGATCATAGGTCTCCAGTTTGAAGAGGCTGAGGATCACAAAACATCTAGGGGAGCTAGGAGAGCAGTGATAGACAGCATCAGCTTGCTTGACAATTCCCTCAGGTGCAGTTCAGGTACAGTGGTCTTTTGGATCACAGCCTGATGTCAAATAAGAAGCTAACCTGACACATGAAGTCTTGGAGAGGTCTTGCCAGATCAAAGAGTATGCATATTTTTAAGGCTATTGCTACATGTAGCCAAACTGCCCTCCAGCAAGTTTATGCCAATTTATAGTTTGACACGTTGAATATGAAAGTGTTTGCTACCCCATATCCTGCCCAGAATAGACCTTGAGATTAGTCTGCAGGACACTCTCAGGAAGCCAAGGACTAGCCAAAGAAGTACATTAACTAGTTCTTGGCACTGAGGAAGAGAGTATCAGAAAAGAGATGCCATATAGGATCAATTTCAATCTTTTGAAGTTTACCTGCTCATAGTAGGAAATAGAAGAATCGATGCTATCTGGAGCCTTAATAAAATGATGAAAATCTTTACTCTAAAGATTTTTCAACTCTGGCTTTCACATCTCCTTGCTCCGCCTAACCCAAAAATGATTCACCTTCTCTCTCTCTTCAAAAACGCTTGTTGGCAGCCCAAAATGGGGATCCAGAGTATACAATGGTAGACTTCCAGGTGCTCTGTATCCAACATCAGTACCTAGACCTCATGGGAGAGTTCAATTTGGAGAAGCAATTTTAAGAACCTGCTGTCTTCCTTTGGAATGTGGCTAAGCACATTAGGACCTTCTATGCAGTAAACCTGAGGCTATGCTGGTTCTGATTCACATATTAAAAAAGAACAACGGCCGTGTGTCTGCGTGTGTGTGTGTGTGTGTGTGTGTGTGTGTGTGTGTGTTTGTGTGTGTGTGCGTGCGCGCGCGCATGTGTATGTTTAGCCCTATATGTGGAAGGGTGTCTTTGAGTCTAGTTAGTTCTACCCTCAAACTGTGTCTCTTATCTGTTCTCTATTCCTTATCTTCATTTTCACAGCTGAAGCGCAGATCCTCACCCATGAACTGACGCTTGAAATGTTGCAACAGTGCTCTTCGCAGTCAGTTTCCCACCCTGGGACCTAACTTGTCTAAGCTGATTATGTCCTACACGTGATTAACATAGTGCCCCGCACAACTGACTCACATATAAACTACATTTAATTTTACTTTTATTCATTTTCAGTCTGGCTTGTTTAAAATACATTAAAAATTTTTAATGGCAAAACTCAATCTTATTTTTTCTAATACAGTCAAATAGGGCTTCACAGAAGTTTACTGAGTTACTATCCAAATTCCTTTCTACCCTGTGAGGAAGACTTAGAAGCTATAAATCAAGGAAATTATGTATAATTCACTATAACTGTCTAATATGCATATAATACAGGAGTACGTGATTATTAACATCACATCACATTAACACTGATAGCTTAAATGGGCAAAATGTGTAAGACAATGAACTTCTACGTACTCTGTTATTGTCTGATGATTCTCTGGTGTTTCTCTTCTGGTCCCTCTGTAACTGCAATAAAGTTTTTCTTTACAATTTAAATATCAACCTTTGTGAATTAAGGGGCATATCTGCAAATGTTCCATATGAGATGATGACTGGTGCCGACCTCTGATTCCTTCATACCTATAACGGACGCCTCTCTGGAGAGCACCAAAGATGTTCTGGGCTGAAATCATTACCCAGAGGACCACTTGTGGAGATCTCTAACCTCATGCTCATCTCTTTTCTCTTAGTCAATAGCTGACCCTTCTATTTTTTTCTAGTCTTACCTTCTTGCTTCACCTTGTATATTCAGTCTGTTCTGTTTGCTTTTTATGGTTCCTCTGTTTTGCTTAATTATTGTACCAATATTACAAAAATATGATTGGGTACCAGTTTCCTTTTTAAAATGCACACTATTTAGGATTTATTGGGGATGAATAAAACTCATGAATTTGCCTGGAAAACTATTGCTGAGGGAAAATGAATTCAGAGATTCAATACCTAATTACTAATACGATGTTGAAATGCAAACCACATGTAAGCTCAGACATGCTAAGTGATTTCTTTCAGGCCCTATTGCTCCTACAAAAGAAATATCTCTCCTAATATGTCTCATCACCCATTAGGGACATGATCAGAGTTAGCTTAACCTCAACATTTTATTCAGGGGGTATGGCTTCAAGAATTCTAATTATATTCACAAATTCTTCATTTATTTAATAAAAGTCTATTAAGCATCTATCGGTATGGTCGGCAGTTTAGAAAAATATGGGCTCAACCCTGTGTACTCTTTTAAACCATAGTCTCCCCATCTTCTATAAAAAAGTGAAAGACAGAATCTCTGGAGTGGACAATGTCTGAATATGTAATTTGTAAACTCCAGGCAATTCTGATACACCCATCCATGCCCAGTTGAGAATCTTCTTCTATGTTCTTTCTGTTGGAAATCTAATTTACTCTCATGGCTTTAAATAACTTTATATGCAAATAACCCTCAAATCTATATTTTTAGCAGTATCCTGAACTCCAAAATCACCTGCTTCCGGATTGCCTCCTTAAAGTGGTTCCTCACATAAAACACCTTTAAAACCAAACTCAGGGTCATCAGTTCTGTGTATAAATGTTCCCTAGGGTTTCCTGTATCATTTGATACTGCTGTACATATAGCCACTGATATTAGAAATACAAAATCATTCTTGTCTCCTCCCTCTCCTGTATCTTAGAACTTACATCTTACCTATCTTGGAGTCTAGTTAACTCATTACCCATAATGTGTCTCTAATTTGCCTCTTACCCTCCATCTTCACTATTACTCCCTACAAGCTAGACTTTTATCAACTGGTGTTTAAATGTTTGTCAAGTATCTTATTGCAATCCATTCTTGGTACAAATCTTCAGTTAACATTTAAAAAAACAACTGATCATTTCACTCCTTTCCTTAAAATCTTTGAAGGTATCTTTATCATCTGCCAGATTAACTTAAAGTATTTTGAGGGATGTAACTTTCTCCAAAATCTAGTTTTGCTTTCTCTATTCTTTGTACTCGAGACCCATAAGATATCTCTAATTTTAAGACACAATACGCATTTTCGCCCAAATACCTCTGCATATTTGAGGCTGCTCTATTTAGTAGGACAATTTGGGCTCAAAATGCAGCTTAACTTTCTAATCTCGGATTTATAATACATGAATTGAGAGTAGCAATAGCTTTCTTGCAGATTTGTTGGAGGATTATTAAATGAGGTGTTTATAAAGCCCTGAATACACATCCTAGTACAAAATTAATGTTCAATAAGTGGTTGCTATTTAACACTATTTGTATCTGACAGTTTTAATTTAGCGTTATATTGTGAATATTTCCCCCATGCCATCAAATAGTCTTTGCAAATATGATTATAAACTGCTGCATAGTAATAAATCACATGGATATATCTTAATTTATTTTACCAAATGCCTGTTGGTGGACATTTATATTGTTTTCAACTCTTTACTCTTATAAATAACACTGTAATAAACATCATAACACATAAATATTTGGAGAACACCTTCAAATATTTTCCCAGAATAAATTACAAGACATGGAACAGTTTAAGGCTCTAGAAACTTATTGCCAAATTACCCTCCAGAGAGGTACCAATTGATATTCCCACTAGCAGTTCATGCAAGTTCCTATTCCCTACGCCTTCCAGCCATACATAGTATATTTTCTCCCTCTCTCCCCTTCTCCCTCTCTCCCTCCCTCTCCTTCTCTCTCTCTCTCCTTGTTTTCCTTTTTAATGTAAGGGTATCTTACTTGTTTTTGTTGTAACAACCAAACACTCCTTCATCTTTATCCCATTAGGTTCTTTAGTAACCCATCTGCCTTGCAGAATTTGGAAGTTTTTATTTTCTCCTCTCTTATCTCTTGGCCTCATGGGAGTAGACTGTACATTGTAAGCATTGTCCCAAGGGGTTACCTTATTTTTAAAAACCATTTCTTAGATAAATTAACATTTCTTAAATAAATTACCCCCAGTAACACACCAATCCCCAATCAACACCAACAAACTACAAAAGCCTAATCTTCCACATTGGAGTATTTTATGATTTCCTGACAAGTATCCCCCACACCTTGCCCTCAAAACGTAAAAATCCATATCCCATAATAAACAGCATGGTAATTATTAGCAGTAATAGAAGGGACAAGACTACTTAACTTCAAAAATTTTCCAGCTCAATCGAAGTTCTGTTTGAATCACTGATATAAATGGTCTTTATCTAGCATTAAGAGATCAGTTAAACACCAAAAATTGTATAAATTCTACTTATCAACTAGCAGAAGAGGAGATAAAGACTGAATGAGTTTATACACTGCTTACTAGCTAAGGGAATGTAAGGCATTCTAAGGCTGTAGTTCAATAGGATTATCATCATCATCTTCCCAGGGTCAAGCATATTGCAATCCCCTCCCAAAAATTATCAAATTAAAGAAAAAACAAAAAGAAGACATGTCAACCAAATTCGACTCTCAACTACTTTCAGTTAAGCAGAGAGCCTTGGACTAGCTCTCAAAATTCTGATTAAACCTCCTCTCAACAAGTTTAATTTGCATTTATTGGATTGATAGTAGATAAACATAGTTTTCAGCCATTTGTGTTTTTTTATAAAATATCATAGCATGATATCCTTTGATATGCTATGATATGACATATGTTGCGTGCATCCTTTGAGCCAGTAAGTCTGCTGTGGTCATTTAACTTAAGGAAATAAATACAGAATTATAGAAATAGAAAATGTATTTTAAAATATCTATTCCAGTGTGCTTTTAGAAGCCAAAGAAAAAACAAAGGAAGCAATCCATATATCTAAACATATGGAATTAATTAAATGCACTAAGGCACACAGTACTATTCAGACATTAAAACTGACAGCATAGAAGAATAGTTAAGCACAAAGAAACTGCTTATAATATTTTGTTAGGTGAAAACATTAGGCATACAATTGTATGAAATAATGTCCCATCTTCCTGTTCTTGATTGACCCTGTCATCATCAACCATTTCACCAAATCATATGAAGGTTACTAACAACATCTATATTGCAAAATCAGGTGCTCAGTTCTGAATTCTCTTCTTTCTTAATCTGACAGCATCATTTGACAAAGGTGACTGCACCTTTCTACTTGAAACAGTTTCAGCACTTGACTTCAGAATAACCATACACTTGTGGTTGTCTTTCTTCACTGGTGGCTCTTCCTTAGTCATCTTTGCTGGTTTTTCTTCATATCCCAAGTTTTAAAATATTTGAGTCCCCAGTCCTCAGTCCTTGGTTCTCTCTACCATCTTCTCTCATTCCTAGGTGATTCCACCTAGTATTACGGTTTTAAATACTACTCTCTCTATATACTGAGGACTCCCAGATTTCTGTCTTTAGCCTAATCCTCTACCCTAGACTCCAAACTCTGTAATCAGCTGCCTATTAAACATCACCCGTTAGACATTTAAAAGGCAGTTCTGATAAAATACATCAAAATTGAATCCCTGATGTCTTACCCTTAAGGCTATTGCTCCCACAGTCTTCATCATATCAAACAATGGTGATTCTCTTCTTTGAGTTGAGCAATAATAATGGGATGTAGCAGGTCTGAGCTCTGGGGAATGGATAAGGGGAAAGTTTAAGAGAAGAGGAAAGACTTCAATATTCTATTCTCCCAGTTTCTAGATATTTGATTATTAGATCTCCATAAACTTAACTGAGGCTTCCATAGGGTCAACTTCTGCAACATTAACTGTCAATATTTCGCAACAAAAGTGATTCCTGAATTGACTTAAAAATGATCTAGGTTAGTTACAAAATTTCAATTGCAAAATATTATGTGTATTTATAGCACACATTCTACCCAATGGTGAAATGTTAGAAGTATTCCCTTTAACTTCAGGAACAAGATGAGGATGTCCATGACTGTCTTATGTATGCAATGTACTAACGCTCCCAGACAGCATCATAAGGTAAGAAAAAGCAACAAAGACATAAGGATTGTAATGAAAGAAACAAAACTGTTATTATTATAGGTAAACAGATTTTTTACCTATATCCAAATCCTCAAATAGTTTACAGACAAAATAACTGAATTAACAAGAGAGACTGGCAATTTTGCTGAATGAAAAACCAATAGAGGAGGAAAAAAGTCAATTGTATATCTATCCACCAGTGCTAGAAAATATACAAAATTTTTAAAGGCTAAATTTACAACAGCAAAAATAATTATGTATAAAATACTTAGAAATAAATACAACAAAACATTTAAGATCTTTTACAGAGAAAATATAATGCATTATTGAAAGATAATGAAGAATAAATAAATGGAGTGTAAGTATGCTATGTTAATGGATAAGCAAATAAAATATTCTAAGGATATCAATTCTTCCCAGTTTGATCTAAAGATGCAATGCATTTCCAATTCTAATCTCAACAAGAATTTTAAAATTTGTATGGAAGAGGAATAGCCAAGAACAACAAAAATATTCTTGAAGAGGATATATATGATAAATTAAAGACTTAAGTGTAAAAGGCAAAATTTTACACTATTTTTGAAAAAACAAAGACTTTTTTTTTATTTCAAGAAAGGAAAGGATTTCTTTAACAGAAATATAAACCCCAAAGGAAAATATCCATAAAGTTAAATATAATAAAATTAAGATTTTCTGGTTCTCAGAAGAGACATTAAGAAAAGTTGTAAATGTACAGCCCAGGGGAAGATATTTGCAGCACAGCCACCAAAAGGCTCCAGAACATGTAAAGAACTCCTATAAATTAATAAGAAAGTGAAAAGAAAAAGCAAAGCCAAAAAAGGGCAAAACATATAGAGGAAAACAATATAGTCAAGAAACATGACCCTTGTCAGGCTCGGTGGCTCACGCCTGTCATCCTAACATTCTGGGAGGCTGAGGTGGGAGGATCACTTGAGGTCCAGGAGTTTGAGGTTGCTGTGAGTTATGACAATACCACTGCACTCTACCTGGGATAACAGAGCTAGAATCTGCCTCAAAAAGAAAAACAAAGAAAGAAAAATAAGAAAATTTGTTCAAGCTCATTAGCAATCATGCACCTGAATACTAAATTCTCAATGAGATACATTCTCACATACACTGAGCCACAGAAATTAAAAGAATGACATAGATAAGAGTTGGTAAGGATGAGAATCAATAGAAACTCCTAAATATTGCTATTGGGAGAGTGAATTTATACTAATACAAAATCATGGTATTATCTAGCACAGCTGAACATATTCATACTCCCTGACCTAGTATTACTGGTCCTGGATAATGTCTTTTGTACCTGTGTACCAAGAAACATGAATGAGAATATTGAGAGTGACATCATTTTCAGCAACAACTATAAATAATATATAATTAATCACAGGAAAATAAATAATTGTGAAATGTTGATATGAGAAAGAACTCCATGTCTGTGAAAATAAATAATAACTCTGTTCAACAATGTGAATGGTGAGGCGAGAGGAGGGGGTGGGTATATACACACCTAATGGGTGTGGTGCACACCATCCGGGGAATGGACATGCTTAAAGCTCTGACTTGGGTGGGGCAAGGGCAATATATGTAACCTAAACATTTGTTCCCCCATAATATGCTGAAATAAAAAAAATTAAAAAAAAAACAATGTGAATGAATCTTAGATATATAATGTTGAGTGGTAAGAAGCAAATCATATATAGTACGATACCACCGATATAAAGTTTAGAAACTGGCAATATTAAAATGTATGTTATTTAGGGGTAAAAGAATCTACAGAGAAAGCAAGGGAATGATAAGCACAACACTCAGAGCAGTTGTCATCTCTGAGATAGGTTGGAGGATATTGTCAGGGATGGTACAAAGGGGACTTTAAGTATAATGGTCCTTGTAAGATTTGGTATGGATGCCTGGGTATATATTTGTTATTATGTTTTATAACTTACCTAATCATTAAATTTTTCATAATCTTTTAAAAATTGTGATGACAGAACTTTGGATCTTAAGTTTGTTATAATATAGCAAGATGAACTTTGGTGTCCTATTTACTGTATTCTCAGGCAAGAGGAAGCTAGGATACAGTTAGGATAGCTCACGTACCTATAGCCTTAGCTCAAACCTTTCATCTTCTTAAAGTTCTAGATGAGAATGTCATGTCAAGTGTCTTTCATTTGCCCCTCCACACACAGCCCTCCATCCTGTGCCACTCTGTTCTCTTCCATGGGAGGGTAACCTATACGGGCCACTTGAGTGAGTTTTCATTCTCTTTGACTTTTGGTTGGTTCAGCCAATGGAAAGCCCAAATGGGTGACTGGATGCAGGGAGAACAGTAAGATCAAGATATTCAACCCCCTCATTCCAAGACTCTTTCCAGCTGGCCGTATCCCTGGATCAAATGTCACTGTTCCTCTCAAGCCTGCCAGCTCTCTACATGACTTTTTCCAGGTTTGGGTAAATTCCTCAGCCCTTAAACCTACAGGGCCTAACAGCTGATGCTAACTCATATTACAACCTAGGTTACTGCACCAAATATGGGGTTCCCATAAACACATGTCTGTAAGTAGTCCCTTTGTAAATAAACCCTTTTGAAATAGTCTATTTTCAGTGCGCCATCTATTTCTTGTTGGAACCTTGCCTGATACAAATGGAGAGGGATGGAAAGAAAATCAGGGGAGATGATATATAAACATGTTTTAAAAATAAAAAACTATTTTGAGGGACAGTGAACTTTTTCAGTTTATTTAGGACCTAATGAACCATCTTAAAATTGAAAAAATAAAAATAAAAGGGAAAAATGAGAGGAAGAAAAGCATGAGCCTGAATTCAAAGATATTTAACCTCACATACAGTAAATTCTCACTTAACTTCATTGATATGTTCTTGGAAACTGAGGCTTTAACCAAAACAACATTTAACAAAACCAACTTTAGCACAGGTTAATTGATATAAATAAGAGTTAAGTTCCTACAGCATATTTCTGTTCACAAAAACATAACCAAAGTTCTAAATAAAGACCAAAACACTTATAATATTAACCATTGAAATAAACATGAGCTATACATATATTTAAGAAAGATTAATAAGAAAAAGATAATAATTTATCCAATTATTCCATTTCAGGGTCAAGGGTGGCCAGAACCTGTCCTGGCAGCTCTGGGAGCAAGATGGGAACCAACCCTGCACAGGACGTCATTCCATTGCAGAACACGCTCAGACACAGACCCACACCCCCTCAGACTGGGAGAATTTAGACACCCCAACAAACCTAATGTGTGCATCTATGGGATGTGGGAGGAAACTGGACAAACTGGAGAAAACCCACAGAGACATGAAGAGAACAGGCAAACAGCACACAGACAGTAGCCCTGGCCAGGAGTCAATTTTTTTTTTTCCACATCAGTGTTACACAGAAATGACTTTGGACGAAAGGATGATATTCAAGGACCTGTTGTATGTTAGTTCATTGAACAGGGAAATGGCCTGAATGGTAGAATATGATTCTGGTTGTAGATAGAATCAACTGTGGCACAAGGTCCTGGAACCAAGAGGTCTATGACGTAGCAAGTCAGTGAAAACTGCCATATTAAGACAAATCTTAGAGTGCATATTTGAGGGGATATCCAAGTGTGGCTCTTTTACACGCCTATTCCCACTTCACAGTGTACAGATTCTGATCTTGTCTGGCATGACTCATCTGTGAAGTGAATTCCACTTGGATGTCAGGCAAAAGGATGACATGACATGGCAAACAGGATGGGAATTCAGTCAATTTTCTCTGCCAATACTATTTTAATTTGTATCTTTATCATCACTAATTATTTTCTATGGCACTGTTCAAGGACTTCCGTGGAATTTCATATTCCACTATAGGTGTATTTCAATCCTTTATTACACCAAAGCCTTATTATAAGTGTTTTTCTATGCCTCCTTTTAAACCTAGTCTTTTCATAGAGTTCCTTTACCCACAGTGGACTCTGAAATGTCTCCCTGTTTAGCACCATGTGCAGATTTAATTGATGTGTCATTTTGCTCATCTTCTAGATGATTAATAAAGATGTTGGATAAAATCAAGCTTAATACCACAACTTGTGGCACCCAGTAGTCACCTTCCTTCAAATGAACACAAATGGAGTTTGTGTTTGCATCTGTTCGTGACTTTTTATGCTATTCTCAATCCACGTGAAAAGTGTTCTTGAATCATACCTGAGTTTGCAATCTGAACTGGGAGTCTCCCTCAGAGGAAATAGCTTCTTCTTGGATTGTGCTGCCTGTGTCATTACCGACATAACCCAGCACTGTGTACAGACAATATGATGCAGATTTCTAAAGTGATATATCCTAAATTTTATTAACACGTTAGAGATTCTCAAAATGTCCCTAAAGTCACTATATAATTTGGCTTTTTCAACAACCAATGACTTTATAAAGCAGGTTCTGTATTATGAGGAACTTTAGACTCAGAAATTATTTTACAGAAAGTTAATGATAGTTTCAGTTCTAGAATTCTGGAATTCATATTTGCCGAGGCCTAACTTGGCGTTATAACTAGTTGAAATATGCTACCTTGAATTTAGATATTAGAGGTTTTCAGGAAGAACTCCTTTTACTATACCTTCGATTCAATGTTTGACAGTGAAAGAAAGATTTCATAACTGCCTAGCAACATGAATTTTAATTTCTCTCAAGACTTTTGTTTGTGGTGATTCTTACTGATACTAAGCTAGATGTTAAAGGCAAATAAATGAGAAAATGAAAGGTAAGTCTTGTAAATATTCTCTTATAGGCAACATATACTTGTAGACAGGCCCGTAGATAAGGTTCATCTTTGTTAGCTTAACAGAATGCATACAATAATTCAGAGTCAGCTAGGCTGTTAGTAATGCCAGTTTATTGCTTATGAGTGGGTTGTCCCAGCTGATTTTCTGCTTCCTAGGAGAGGTTTTACTACCCCACGCCCTTAGGCTTGGTCTTCTCTCTTCTAGTGCTCAATGATTGAACCCTGAATTCCTCCCAAGGCCACAGAGACCTCTGGCCTCTATTAGCCAGCACTCAGTTTCTTCTACAGGGAGAAATGCCAGGAGCTGACAGCATATTCTTCACTTGCTCTTGCTGCTGGGATGATCTGCAGTGGAGGGTTTCTCGGCTTAGCAGTACTGCTGATTTCTGACTCGCTGCAGGGCTCCTTTGTGCACAAGGGCTGTCAGGAGCTCTTGGGCATATGTGTGTGCGGGAGTTCTCTCTGCCCAGCCCAACCGTGATGATAAAGAGCTGCATGTAGAACAGCAAAGCTTGGTATTCTTTCATTAAGTTCTGTCTCTGGCCAGTTTCTTAGACACTATTAGAATTAGTGGCGGTGACCCTCGGGGAAGTTACATATCTTCAGTTTTTCTCATCTATAAGGATAATAATGAAAGTATAAACTTCCACTTGCACAGAATATGTAATGTACCAGAAAAGTAAAGGGTATACTTTTGCAATGCTAAACCTCATTTCTTCTGTCTCAAACTATTGCAATTCTCTCCAAAACTTTATTTACCAATTTGTTATGTTATAAAGGCACATACCTTCTTAAAAAAGAAATTAGTATAGCACAGCTTATAAGCAAACTATTTTAGGTGAAACTTCTATGTATCTTGGGATAATAAGCAGAGAATAAAGCATGCTTTTTTAGCCTTATGTTAATAAACTTTTAAATGAAAGTAATTATTAACCAAAGATAAAAATAGAAAGAAAATGTCTGAAGCCAGTTGATCAAGATACAGAGTAGAGTTTGGTGCATAAATCCCATAACATACCTCTCCCGCACCCCAAGTCCTGACTACAGAGTCTAAACAAAAAGACTGAAGCAAACAGGAATTGAACTTCGGCTTTATTGATAGTAAAGCTTGATGGGAGAATGTGTCAGGGATTTGAAGCCAAAATGAAATTTTCTCTGTCTTTTAAGGATGGCCAGGTCCACAGAATTAGTCAACCTGACCTAGTCCTTTGGTTCTATTTATCACATGGGGTGATGGTTAATTTTATGTGTCAACTTGACTGGAAAACCATATTTTACCACTTCTGCCATATATTATCTGTGGACACTGAAGACGATCCAGACCCCTCTAAGCTTTCCCATCAAGAACCTAAAGCCTAGGGAAATGCATTCCTCAGGCTTCCATACCAGAAGGCATTTGGTTATACTCCATCATAAGAGACATTCATGAGATTCGGGAGACAGAAGAGGATAGACCATTATCTTCACCATGAGCTGAGGGTAGGTGCATAAGCAAAGGGAGGACTTCCAGGGATTCTGGGATTCCTCCTGAAAATCGTCCAGGCCAATGCTGCAGATAGCTGAGATCATCTGCTTCTTCGGAGTTTCTGCCTTCCAGATATTCTGATGCATACATAGCTCTCTCTTCTCTTCATTCTCTTAGCTCTCCTCATGCTTGTAAGCCTCCAGTTCTCTGTATTAAATTTATTTCTGCTTGAAATACCTACAGTGGCTTATTTTTTTTTAAATCTACCCTTGGAGTTGGCAAACTATAGCCCAAGGAATAAATATGGCTCATAATCTGTTTTTATAAATACAGATTTACTGGGATACAGCCATTTCCACTGATTTACATGTTGTCTGTGGCTGTTTTTCCTCTACAAAAGCAGAGTTGAGTAGTTGCACCAAGAGACAAAATGGCCCATGTGGTAGACAGAATAATAGCCTCCAAAAATGTCCATGTCCTAATTCCTGGAATCTGTGAATATGTTAATTTAAATGGCAAAGAGATTTTGCAAATGTGATTAGGTTAAGAATTCGAGGTTGGGAGATTATCCTGGATTATCTGAGTGTGCCTAATGTCAGAGTCAGAGAAGGAGAGAGGTTTGAAGATGCTGTGCTGCTGTCTTTGAAGGTGGAAAAAGGGGCCACAGTCAAAGGAATGTAGGTTGTCTAGGGTTAGAAAAGGCAAGGAAATGGATTCTCCCCTAGAACCTCCAGAAGGAGCACAGCCCTACCAACATCTTCATTTTAGGACTTCCGACCTCCAGAACTGTAAGATAACAAACTTGTGTTGTTTTAAGCCACTAAATTTATAGTAATTTATTAAAGCAGCAACAGGAAATTAATACAATCTGAATGCCTATATTTACTATCTGATCCTTACAGAATGAGTTTGCTAACTCCTGACCTCCCAAACATACTCTTTTAGGGATGGCTCTGGTTATTGATACGAGTCTTTTTCTCTGGGAAAATGAACAAAGAGGATACTAGTCAGCCAAGGTTTGCTGTGTCTTTATTTTATTTTTATTTTTTTTTTGAGACAGGGTCTCACTCCATTACCTGGGCTAGAGGGCAGTGGCATCATAGTAGCTCACTGCAACCCGAAACCCCCCGGGCTTAAGCAATGCTCCTGCCTCGGCCTCCCAAGGAGCTAGGATTAGAGGTGTGCACTGCCACGCCTGGCTAAGGCTGTATCTTAGAGACCTGAATATTACCAGTAGTAATAATTATCCAAGTCTCATTAGGAAAGCATTTGGAAAAAAGAAGTGTCTGTTTTTTTCCATTGACTGTTCAACATTCATATTTCTAATCCCTCTTAAATCTATGCATTACCACAATTTTATCATTGGCTGTCCCCACATCACCATTTTTCTTCCATTCTACTGAGTTCAGACCATCTTTCTTGTTCATAACTTTGGTTATCCCCCTCCTATAATCTCCTCTCCATTTCTCTTTGTATGTAGGTCAGACTCTTCACTGGTCACATAGTATTCCTTTAAATTATTTCCTTCTCCCTCATCTCCTTCCTACATCCTTTGTTATCCATCATGTTTCTTCCTGTTTAACTTTTCTACTCTTGCTCATTCTTCCAAATATTTCACAATTTGCAGAAAGCCTGTAGTATACAATTTAGATTAGCATACACTTGCCCCCTTTCTGATCATTCCCTTCCCGCCAACACTCTCTATCGACCATAGAAAAGGAAGTACTTGGGTGACATATCTTTGAATTATACAGGACAGCTTGGCAGGTACCAAAAATTTTCTACTCACAGATTGATTGTCTCAGACAATTCTAAAAACACATCTGTCCCAAGTGATTTAATTTGCTTGATAGTAAATCCATCGTAATCTACTCAGATAACAACTTGCTATTTATATCAAACTAGTATCCAATTCTGAGATGTTAAATATAGGAATCTCTACATTTCCTGACAGTCATTTCTAATAAACCATGGCATACATGAGAATGAACATTTAACTTTATAGAGAATCAGCTGCAAGGCAGAAAGGTTTAAAGCACCAGGTCAGATATAAGCCACAAGAAAGACCTCTATTTCTAAACTAAATAGAACGTTAAAAAAATTTTAGAGCTAGAAAAGACCTCACAGGTCATCCATTGCAATCTTTTTATTTTAGATGTGAGGAAACTTACATAATTCAAGAGCTTAGACAGCTCATTCAAGGTCACAGCCAGCAAAAGGGATAGTCAAGCTTGAACCCAGGGCTCTGGGTTTAGCATAGTCTGAGTGTTTTTCCTATTATAGCCCTGAAGCACTACCAAAAAGTCCACTCTGGACACCAAGAGTTCCATCTATTTCCACAGAACATATTTATTTGATTTGGAAGCTCAGGAAAACACTGTGGTTGTGCTACATCAACAAAATGGGCAGCTCTAAGTGCTGAGCACTTTCCTGTGTGAAAGCACATCTGTGAGAGGGGCTAGCACAATGGCCACTGCCTTTCACCTGAGACCTGGACTTTAAAATATGCAGGGAAAAAATGTCTTTGTTTTATCAAGAGGCAAATCATTCCAGCAAATTTTCTAAATCCAACGTTATGGGTCATTAGCCTACGCTGGGGATGTACAAAGAAGGATAAAGTTGCCCAGGTTGGTGGTGGTGGTGTCGTTGTTGTTCTGTTTATCCCAAGAGTCTGTGCAAAGAGACATGCTTCATCCTGAACAAGTGTCAATGATATTAATTAAGAAAAATTAGTGAAGCAGAAAGAAAACTACAGTGGTCTGTTAAGTTTAAACTGGATCTGTAATACTTTGAGAACCTCATTTGGGAAGCCTCCTTTACTTCCAGAAAACTTAGGGGAAAGTTTGCAATTCATGAAAAGCCAGAGATTGCCAATATAAGGAAACACAACTGTAATTTAGAGACTATCTATAAAAACCCACATTAGGTTATCAGTTTCGTGTTTGACTAAATTTGTGATCACACATATCGTAAAGTACCATTCGGATCCCTCCATATCCTACTGTTCTATGCAATATGACCAGCCATTAAATGTAAACACACACATGTAACAATCAGGTTAGAAATTAGTGTCACAATAATTTCACATAAACAAATGCCATCTGTGTAATTTCATAATTATATCAGTTATCTTTATGTCTAGGAAGTGTGGTTCATTAACTGCTATTAATTATTAGTTGAAAGATTAATCACATTTAAGGGAAGAAAATACTGGGTGCATAAACAATCTTATATAAGTCACATTTTGTTAAAATGACACAATACAATACAATATTTTATATTACATTTTAACCCTCTACTTACTGTACTGTGTTAACCTAATTAAATGGGTGTGGAAACTTTATTCAGTATCTTTAAATTTCAGGGTCTGATATTATTCAGACTGTTTAACCATTTATTAAAAAATATTGAGTGAAATTCTGTTCTATGCCTTCCAAGGTGCCTGGCTCAGAGGAACAAACAATGTATTCAATGTGGTCTTCTACATTAAGGAGCAGACAGATTCCGCAGGTTGTAATCATGATTTTTCTTAAGACTGATTCCACCTGACCAAAACCTCCACCACAGGCAGCATGGTGGTAGGTGAAGGGTCTAGTCCCAATGTATGTGGAGTCAATCTACTCGTCGCAGTAGATATCCTTCACTTTACAGAACACACACATTCCATCCAAATTCGTCAAAAGTTCTATTCTCTACAAAGCATATATTATCTCGTAATTCTACCATGTACATTTAGAAATGGATTCTCTCATTCAAAAAAATAAAAATCTTCCAATAGACTGAAATTTTGGTGCAGAATGTATTAAGATGCACTACACAGTCCAGTAGAAAGCTTACTAGCCAGGAAACAAGGACAGCCGAGTGCTAGGCAGGGTAACCACATAATTTATAGTCCATACCAGGACATCACTGAGAGTGAAAGGGGGTGCTTTTACTAATTATGCCAAGACAGTATGTGTAAACGGGGACTGTTCCTGGAAAACCTGGGCATATATGTATCCTAGCTCTAGTATCAGGTCTGTCATTTGTAAACTGTATTCATGGCTGAGTAATCAGATGGAGACATATCCTTCCTAAAAGGCTTCACTGGCTTTTCATCAGCTTTAGAGTAAAATCTAAAGTCCTTACCAAGAACTGTGCGGCCCTAGAGGATCTGACGCCAGCTTCTTCTCCAACCTTGGTCTACCACCCTTCCTCTCACTCCCTGTTCTCCTTGCTCTTCTTCAGCCTGCCAAGTAGGATCAGGCTCAGAATAGCTGAAGGGTTCTTGGCCTTGAACACTCTCCCACACAGCTTCATGGCTCCATCCTTCTCTTCATTCAGATCTCCCTTCAAATGGGTCTCTCAGCGGCACCTTCCCTGATATTCCGTTCAAAATACTAACCTTTCTCATACATTATTACTTCCATTACCCAGTTTTGTTTATCTTCATAACAATTTCACCACTTGACTTATGCTATGTATCTATTTCTTTATTTATGGATTGTCTCTACCCTAGAATGTGAGATCTGTGAGGCCAGGGATTTCATAGTCAAGATTATACCTCATCTCCAGGACCTAAAATAGCACTGGCATATTAGCAGCACTTGATAAGTATTTGTTAAAGAAATGTTGAATGGATGAACATAGTCACAACTGCCCTGACCTTAATTCTTTATATTGTGCAAAAAAGAAGTTTGAAATACATGTTATTTAATTTCCAGTCTGTGAATCTTTTAAGAAAAATGTTGGCATTGAATTAGGTACAGTATTAACAGGACCTTTGAGAGCCTCTCCAATGCTGTTTTCTGATTCTTCCCTCAGCTTCTTCATGCAGTCAGTCATCTCCCTTCTCTGCTTATAGCCTGATATGTACCTTGATTATCGTTCTTATCACACTGGCCATCACCAGTCAGGGAAGTGAGCACCAAAACATGAGTGAGCAGGGTATACTGTGGGAACTAATTAGGGAGTCTGCTACGGGCAGAAAGGGATAAGGTGATAGTAGAAATGCAGGCAGAAGTCATATCTTGGAGGCCAAGTTTTGTAACACAAATTAAGGAATTTGTATTTCATCCTACAGCAATGGGTAGCCATTAAAGGATTTTAAACTGAGGAGTAAGATGATCAGAGTTGCATTTCTGGCTGGCTTACAAAGGATAAAGTGTAGGGTAACAAGACTAGCTGTAGGGTGGTCCTAAGGTGTTCCCTGCAGTGGCCCCATCCAGAAATGACCATGGCCTGATTCGACAGAACCCCGGACAGGTCTACCTCTCCATATCCCTTAGATTTCTGATGTAATGATTTTATTGCCTGTCTAGGTTAAATTCAGCTATATTGCTGTGAAAGGGAACACAAAATATTTTGCAGCTCTCTGTAGTGGATATACTATAAATGTGGCAGCTGTCTGCTTGGATTAGTTAATCTAGATTTCCCCTCCATGACACGCTGTCCTAGATTGCCTTTTGTTAAAAAAAATTCTTAGTAAAGAAGATAGATATATTTAAAGTAGAAGATAAAACAGTGTTTTTATCATCCAAAGTTATTAATCTATAATTTTAGTGGTCTGTGGACATCTTGATGCCCCATGCACCTAGTAAGGGGATCCAAAGAATACTGTTTAAAAACCTCTGCTCCAAGTCAAAAGAGGAGTAATGATTGAATGCCAGATTCCCAGGTTAGGTGTGTTAAATTTAAAAGACTATCATGATAGGAATCATATATAGGACATGCGCTTCAATGTTTTTTTCAAGTAGTACTGCTTTCTGACATCTTCTGATGCCTTGTTAATAGCTAGAGAGGCTCAGGGTCTCTGTCTCTCTATCACACACACACGCACACACACACACTCCATTGTGTGTGTGTGTGTGTGTGTGTGCGTATAAACACATATTTTGAGAAAGAGAGATCTCTCTCCAGAATAGAACAAACCTTGGTAGATTGTGCATGAAGTATGGAATAATTCAGGAATGTAAGGGTTATTCCATTTCCTGACAGCTCCTGGTGTGTCTAATATTTTCAGAGTTTCTTCTTTTGTCAGGACAATAAGGTATCAGTTAAAATGAAAAAGATGCTGAAGGGCTAATCCATTAGCACTTTTGCTCAAGTAGTTGAATATATTAGTTCTATTGTCTAAGTGTGGGAGAGCTTTAAAAGAAAGTGATATACAGGAGGTAATTTGTTAAAACATAATAATGCATATTTATTAGAAAATATTTTTAAAACATGAGTAAGAAGAAAAAAATTAAAAGCATTCATACCTTTATCACCCCCATATAAAGTGTTAATATTTTAATATACCCAATTTTATATTTTATATGCGATCTTTAAAATAATACTTTTAAGTGGCTGCAAAGTATCCCACTTTCTGGATATACCATAAATAGGCAATATATTGCCTGGTGTTAAAATTGCTTTCCATTTTTAACTGTCATAAATAATAAAGCAATAGATATTTTTGTAGTTAAATGCAAATGTAGAGTCACTGTATCAAAGGATTAATGCATTTCAAGGTTTTTGATACATATTATAAAATAGGTGGTTTCTTCTTAGACCTCATCAGCAGTGTGTGAAAATGGCCATTTAGTCAAATCTGTTAAATTTGGGAATTAACATTTTATAAGAATGCTTGCCAATGTGGTAGATAAGAATGGTGCCGCATTATTTTTTAAATTTCATTTTTTGGTCACAAGTGAGGAAGACTTTTTTTTTATAATATGCCAAGATGCTGAAGCAGTAGAATGGCTGCCTTCCTCCCCCAAGGTTAAGTTGAGGAACACAGTAAGAAATGTCACACAACAGTGAGAAATCCAACGGTGAAGAAGGGGCTGTTTTGACCCAGTATTGGAAGGATACAGTTTTGACCAGACCTTAGAGGCAGCAAGGCAAGGCTGTGGGGCATAATAAGAAAAGAATCATTGGAGTTCATCTCTTGCTTCTCCTCCACCCTTACCTTAAGACAAAGAAGCGCCTGACAACACACTTGTGTGGACTCAGATCTCTAGTCCAGGTATGTTCAAGAGTAGTATCAGAGCAGTATAGAGGCTCAATGTTTACAAGGAGCTGAGAAAAATAGGCGGGGACTAACCAACTCAGATATCCAAATAGTTAATTATTATATAAAGTATAATAAATATCAATGAACAAAATTCACCTAATACAGCTATTTACATGAGGCAGACTTAAAGTCTAGGGACTCAAAGGGAAAAGGTAGAAAATAACTTACATCGGATGAATGCTCACCTAAAGAAAGCTACTACAACCTAATTAATATCAGATGAAATTGAGTTTTGAACAAACATAATTATTATGCTTTCAGAGGATCATGACATTATGGTAAAATTTCAATTCACCAAAAAGATATAGCAATTGTAAATATTTTTATGGCCAATAAAGTAGCCTTAAACATTTATGAAGAAATGAAAAAAATTTTCAGAGTATTTATACATACCATCATAGTAATCTCAACATAATATTAACATACTTCTCATGGTGATCAACACGTCAGCAGACTATATTTAAACATTTGACCCAATTTACTTATAGAGAGTTCTGGGCAATAAGATGTGTGTGGAGACAGAGAGAGAGGAGAGAGAGAAGGAGAGAGAGGAAAAGGGAGGGAAAGAAAGAGCTAATGGAGATGTGTGTGTGTGTATACATATAGTTCTTAACAACTAAGTTACAGGTTAATATAAAAACAATAAGTAGAAACAATAAAATAAGATACTGTTACATATTCCATGAGTTAACCTGTGGAATGCAATAAAAGAGATGTTTCAAGGGAAGTGTAGTCACAGATACTCCAAATTGAGAATCTAAGTAACATAATTATAGCTAAACTGGAGATTATAAAGAATGCTATCAGCAACTACATTCAAACATTTTAAAATGTAATTTAATTTTATATATTAAATATAATTTAAAATGTAAATTTATATTTAAAAAATCTAAACATACTCAAAAGTAGAGAGACTGTCATAATAAAGCCTTCTATGCACATCATTCAAATTTAAAACTTATCTTGCCTCTCATTACCATAATTTATTTTTTTGTTTTATCCATCATGGACTACCCTTAAAGAACATTTCATATTTTATGTCATTTTACCCCTACATACTTCAGTAAGCACCTCTAAAATAATATAAACATACTTTTACATCATTATATTTCATTATAACATCATTATCACACATAGCAAAATTAACAAAAATTCATTGGTATCATTAAGCTCTTATCCAGCAATTAATATTATCTATTTTCTCAAAAATCTCCTTTAAAATTGGTTTGTCCAAAGTAGAATCCAAATGGTATTCACACATTATATTTGGAAAGCTGTGTCTCTAAAATCTCTTTTAACCTAGATGTAGCACCCACCTCACTGTTTTTCACAGCAATGGCTATTTGCAGAAAATGAGTCTGTGTCCTATAGAATTTCCCACATTATGATTTCATTTATTTGCTTTTATGGTGTCATTCAACTTTTTACTTTATCTCTCTCTTAAGTGTTAGTTAACTCTAAAGCGTTGTTTAGATTCAAGTAAAATTCTTTGGCCAGAATACTTAATAAGTAGTATGTGAATGCTTTATGTTGGATCTCTCATAAGTAGGCATACGATGTCAGGTTCAGATTATGACAGCCTAATCCCTACATTTCAAATTTTCTCTCCGTTTTGAACATAATGGTTTCATCCATCAATGAATTTTTCATGAAACAATTCTTTCACTATTAGATATAAATATGTTGGTTTTCTATCATTCCTTCAACACATATTACTTTTTTATTTCAAAAAATTTAGAGGGTACAATTTTTTTGTTACATGGATAAATGGTCTCATGCTGAAGTCATGGCTTTCAGTGTACTTATCATCAGAATTGTATACATTGTACTCCACAGGTAGATTTTTGTCTCTCACACCCACTTTTCCACCTTTCCCTCTTCTTATTTTCCAATGTCCATTACAGCTCTTCATGATCATATGTATCCTTCATTTAGCTCCTACTTATAAATGAGAACATGTGTTATCTGTTTTTCCGTTCCTGAGAAACTTTGTTTACGATGATGGTCTCCAGTTACATCCAAGTTGCTGCAAAAGACATTATTTCATTCCTTTTTATGGCTGAGTAGTACTCCATGGTATATAGGTACCACATTTTTTTATCCACTCATCAGCTGATGGGCATTTAGGTTGATCTCATATCTTTGCAATTGTGAATTGTTCTGTGATAAATATTCTGTTGCAGGTGTCTTTTTGATAAAATGACTTCTTTTCCTTTGGGTAGATACTCAATAGTGGGATTACTGGATCAAATGGTAGGTCTACTTTTACTTGTTCAAGGAATCTCCATACCACTTTCCATAGCAATTGTACAAGTTTACATTCCCACCAACAGTGTATAAGTGTTCCCATTTCACCACAACTGCACAAACATCTTATTATTTTTTGACTTTTTAATAATGGAGATTCTGACATGGGTAAGGTGGTATCTCATTGTGGTTTTAATTTGCATTTCCCTGATAATTAGTGATGTTGAACATTTTTTCATATGTATATTGGCCATTTGTGTATCTTCTTATGAGAAGAGTCTGTTCATGTCTTTTGCCCACTTTTTCATGGGTTATTTGTGTTTTTCTTCCTGATTTGTTTGAGTTCTTGGTAGATTCTATATATTAGGCCTTTGTCATATGTATAGTTTGCAAATATTTTCTCCCATTCTCTAGGCTGTCTATTTACTCTGTTTATTATTTGTTGTGCAGAAACTTTTTAGTATAATTAAGTCCCATTTATTTTTGTTGTTGTTATATTTGCTTTGGGGCCTTACTCATGAATTCTTTGCCTAGGCCAATGTCTAGAAGAGTTTTTCCTATATTTTCTTCTAGAATTTTTATGGTTTCAGGTCCTATATTTAAGTCTTTAATCCATCTTGAGTCAATTTTTTTATTTGGTGAGAGATAAGGATCCAGTTTCATTTTTCTCCATTTAGCTATCCAGTTTTCTCAGCACCATTTATTGAATAAGGTGTCCTTTTCCCACTGTATGTTTTTGTCTGCTTTGTCAAAAATCAGTTGGCCATAGCTATAGGGTTTTGTTTCTGGGTTCTCTACTCTGTTCCTTTGGTCTCTGTGTCTACCTTTAGTATCAGTACCATGTTGTTTTGGTTACTATAGCCTTGTAGTATAACTTGAAGTTTGGTAATGTGATATCTCCAGATTTGTTATTTTTGCTTAGAATTGCTTTGGCTATTTGGGATTATTGTCATTGTTGTTGTTGCATATGAAGTTTAGAATTATATTTTCTGGATATGTGACTAATGATGTTGGAATTTTCATGGGAATTGCATCAAATCTGTAAACCACATTGGGCAGTATGGACATTTAAATAATGTTGATTCTTCCGATTCACGACCATGGGATGCTTTCCATTTGTTTATGTCATCTGTGGTTTCTTTCATCAATGTTTTGTAGTTCTCTTTTTAGAAATCTTTCACCTCCTTGGTTAAGTATATTCCTAGGTATTTTATTTTCTTTGTAGCTATTATAATGATAGATATAACCAAAGCCAGGAAAGAACACAACAAAAAAAGAAAACTACAGATCAATATCTCTCATGAACATAGATGCAAAAATTCTCAACAAAATACTAGCAAACTGAATTCAACAGCACATCAAAAAATAATTCACCATGATCAAGTGGGATTCATCCCAGTGATGCAATGATAGTTCAATACACAAATTAATAAGTGTGAATCACCACATAAACAGAATTAAAAGCAAAGAGCATATCATCATCTCAACAGATGCAGAAAAAGTATTTGAAAAAATCCAGTACCCCTTCATGATAAAAACCCTCAACAAACTATGGATAGAAGAAATATACCTCAAAATAAGAAAAGCCCTACATGACAATCCCATGGCCAACCTCATACTGACTGGGGAAAAGTTGAAAACATCCCTCCTAAGAACTGGAATAAGACAAGAATGCCCACTGTCACCACTTCTATTCAACAAAGTCCTAAAAGTCCTAGCCAGAGCAATCAGGCAAGAAAAAGAAATAAAAGGCATCCAAATTAGGAAAGAGGAGGTCAAACTATTCCTCTTTGCTGATGATATATGATCTTATATCTAGAAAACCCTAAAGACTCCACCAAAAGACTCCTACAATTGATAAACAAATTTGGCACAGTCTCAGGTTATAAAATTAAATTATACAAATCAGTAGCATTTCTATACACTGATAACAGTCAAGCTGAGAGTCAAATATATGCATATTAATTGACAATCTTCAGATTAAAAATGTTCTGTCATCCAATAGAGCTGTTTGGTTACATTGAAATACAGTTTATACTGGAAAGTTATGCCAACATTTTTGGAATCTTAGATGAAATAGAAGGATTTCTAGGAAAACATTACTTAAGAGATAATTAAATCTTCAATAATCCTATAACTATCAAACACTTGAAACAGTGATTAAACCCCTTTCCGAACAGAAAAATCACCAGGCATGGATGATGTTGATGAAAAGCTTTCCCAGACTTTCAATGAAAAGATCATACCAATTTTTTACAAAATCTTGCAGCTAAAAGATAAGAGAGGGAAAACTGCCTAATTAATTCTACAAGAACACCATAGTTTCAATATCAAAACCAAATATATTACTAGAAGATAAAATTATAGGCCAATTTTATTTATGACTACATGTATAAATATCCTAAACAAAATTTTAGCCAATAAAATCAAACAAGGTATGTAAGAGTTAATGTAACTCAACCAAGTTGGTTGTAGCCAAGATATTCAAGAATGGCTTAATATTTTAAAAAAGTATAATCATCTCAATAGGTGCAAGAAATGTATTTTATAGAATTAAATACAATTATTCAAGATGAAGAAAAACAAAAATTCCTTAATTAGGAATAGAAAGAAAAACTCCTTAATTAGACAGATTATATATTTTTAAAAAACCCTCCTCAAACATTATCCTAAATAAAGAAAATTTAGAAGTATTGCCATTATAATCGGGAATGAAGCAAGGATGCCCACTATCCCCATTTCTATTCAAGATCACAATAAAATTTCGTTTTGAACCAATTAAATTGGCAAACATAACTTTGAAAATTCCACATTAGAGAGAGCATGGATCCATATGATCTCTCATATGTTGCCTCATTGACTTGTGAATTGGTGAAACCACTTTGGAAAACAATGATGTTATATCCCAAAGTTTAACATTCATATACCCTAGGACCTAGATACTCTCCTCCTGGGTATACAGATAATACCTTGCCCATGTACCACAGGAGATATGCACAAGCATGTTCACAGCAGCACTGTTCACACTAGAAAGAATCTGGAAACAACACAAATGCAAACCAGTAGAAGCCAAAAGAATTAATTACTCCAACAAAACATGATACCCTTTACGTAAAGTTAGAAACAACTAAAAGAAAATATTCTCTTCTTAGGACTATGCGTAAATGCAAAGAAATAAAATATTGTGTAAAAGGGAAAGTACGAAAATGGCAAAGACAAAATTTAGCATGATGATTTCTTTGGGTAGTAGTGGAGGCAAGGGTCAACAGTGGAATAGGGTTAGCAGGAACCACATGGTAACAAATAGGCTATTGTCCTACTTTTGTTTGATGTGGTGGCTTCATGGATGGTTACTACATCATTAAAAATAATGATTGCATCTAATTAAGTGAAAGACGGTCATATGTGGGTCAGCGATGAGGATATGTCAGAAACTTATAATTAATCCAACTCTATGTACCTAAAATCCAAGGAAAGAAATATAAGACATTAGCTATTTGAGTGCCATAAAAATGGTAAGATAGCAAAAGAGAGAAGAGCACCAGGAACTGCAGAGGTATTAAAGACAAACTCCATCTTTTTCAGATGTTTTCCTAGTATTTATTCCGCCTAGAACAACCAGGACATTGATGAACACAGCAGGCATGATAAAGTCCACTAACAATCAGTGCTACAAGAAATAACTAGGTTCAATCTCTCCAGCCTTTAGTCCTCATCTCAAGTTAGACCTAAATAAATATAACATGTGAAACATTTTGGAGGAATAAATAT
Source organism: Propithecus coquereli (assembly GCF_000956105.1). Taxonomy (NCBI): domain Eukaryota; kingdom Metazoa; phylum Chordata; class Mammalia; order Primates; family Indriidae; genus Propithecus; species Propithecus coquereli. The sequence goes on from NW_012148186.1 coordinate 1,712,135, forward strand.
CACAGAGATTTAAAAGGTACTGTAAATAGTTACATAGTCATCTATTCAATAATGTATCTAACATCCAAACAAAGCTTTGGATAGCTACAATTGCTTCTGTATCCAGTTTTATTTGAGGCATTGGTGGTACAAAGATGGACAGATATAGTCCATGTTCTAGTCCTGCACTAGAGGTAAACTATATTGGAACATAAAAGAATGGATAAGGGACAGATGCAGTGGCTCATGCCTATAATCCCAGCACTTTGGTGGGCTGATGTAGGAGGATAGCTTGAGTCTAGAGGTTTGAGACCAGTTTCAGCAACATAGCCAGACTCCGTCTCTATTAAAAAAAAAAAAAAAAAATTAAAAATTAGCTAGGCACAGTGGTGCCTGCCTATAGTCCCAGCTACTGGGGATGCTGAGACAGGAAGATCACTTGAGCCCAGGAGTTAAGGCTGCAATGAGCTGTGATTGTGCCATTGTGCTCCAGCCTGGGCAACAGAGTGAAACCCTGTCTGAAAGAAAAGAAAAAGAAAAAAAGGGGGATGACTACCAAGAACTACTTCATGGAGGAAGTGGCCATGGTTCCTTACATCTTATTAAATGAAGTAAAACGTATTCTAAAGAATAAATGGAGTTGGCCAATCAAGTAAGAGAAGAACCAACATATACAAAGTATAGAGGTGTGATAACATGTGGTAGATCTCAGGAATCTTAACACTCTGCTTCGCTAAAGCCTAAGTTTCCTAGGGGAGGAGAGGAATGAAGCTAGGAAAATTATGATGGACTTCTGACAGTCTGACCTAGCCTATCACAGTATTTCAAAATAGCTTCCCCATTAGTAACAAGCAGACAGATAGTATCATATATAGGCTTACTCACAGCTTGGCCACTGCTATTAAAATTTTATTTTTCCTCCAGTAAACTATTATTGATCTTCCAAGTCATAGTTTGCCTTAGGAGCTATAATGCTGAAGTTTCTTACTCTTTTTCATGCTGACTTCTCAAGATTTTCCATATTTTTAAAACTATATATTAGCTATTTGATAAATAAAAAATAGTTTCTCATTACTGCTTTAAATTTAGTTTTATCCAACAAAAGACTCTGTGTAAAACAACTTTTGATGTCCTCAAAGCCAGCTCACATTTGAAAGTGTGGGTGAGTGTAATCTAGTGGGGACTTCTAAACAGCATCTTCCTCTCACCTGTGCCACAATAAACCAATGGCTACTGAAATATACTTCACGGGTCATGAGGAGCTGTTCATCTTCTTTTCCATGCCTCTGATAACTGGAGACTGTTAACTCATTTCCAGAACTGACCTGAACTTGCCTAGCAACAGGATGTAGTTGCTAATAGTAACCATTCCATGGGGAAATATTTTTTCTAGATGTTTGGGGTCTTTGTCTTTACAGGAGAATAGCCGTTTGATAGACCTTATATGAATGACAATGTTGCAATACCTAAATCTGTTTCATTCTTTTGCGATTTGTTCATGTAAAAATTTGAAAATTTCCTTGATAGAAACACAGTCTATTTTTAAGGATTGGCCTCATCCCTGATTCAAATATCTACACTACTTTTTGACTGAGAGCTAAAATATATGTAAATCCAATCAAGTCTTACTGGGACTAGATGTAGATTTCTGGTTTCCCACATGGGCTCCACCTGTGAGTGCTCAAGTTTTGCCAACATAAGCTATGTGGAACTGTACTCTAAGCATTTTTTTTAATAACAATAACTTAGAAAGCAGTAAGATTCATTTGAAAATGCATTATAAAGTTGTACCCTAGAGGTATTTAGGTTATCAATATATCACATTGAGGTTGAAAAATCTTCAGCTTGAACCAATTTGCTTTAGGGTAAGATTTCTCAACCTCAGCAATATTGACACTGTGGGCTCAATAATTCTCTGTTGCAGAGGACTACCCTGTGCATTGGAGGATGTTTAGTAGCATCTCTGGTCTCTACCCACTAGATACAAGTAGCAGCCCCCCCTCAAGCTGTGATAACTAGAAATGTCTTCAGACATTCCAAAATGTCTGGGCAACCCTGGGGGACAAAGTTGCCCTCAGTTGAAGTCTACTAATTTAAAGCAATCCATTTAAAGTAAAGACAAAATTTCAAAACTCAGACTCATTAATCAAATAAGCAAAGCAGACATAATTAAAAGATAAATGAGAATCTTGAAAATTTTAAGTCTGAGAAAATGAACAAAAATACTAAAACCCAATTAAAGCTTCTACAGTGCCTACAAAGTACCAAAAAATGGTCAAAATATGTGAATATAATGCCTAGAATCAAGCTTTTTTTTTTTTTTACTACTTAGGCCAATTTATTTTTTATTAGTTGATGTGGAATTAGTTTTCATCTCTTTCCAAAGCTTTATTTTGTGACTCCTGTTACGATGAATTCTGATGAGTCTCATTACTGATTTTTCAGGTTTCTATATCCTAGTATAATTAGGTTTCCCAACCAGAAGTTATATTTAATTGGCCGTATGGGGAAACTGTGGTGCCCACAGAGGGTAAAGTACGATGCTACCACAACTTTTTGATATCAATGGCCACATTGTGATTATATAGGAAAATGTCTTGGTTTGCATGAAACCAAGTATCATGAAGTATCACATAGGATGATGAAGTATCATGTAGACAACTTACTTTCATGTCATTCAGGGAAAAAAAAATTAGTATAAATGCAAGTTCTTTGTAAGTTTGAAATCAATCCAAATATTATAGTAATTCCACTATACATAGGCAAAAAAGGAAGGGAGTAAGGAAGGAAGGGAGGGAGGAAGGGAGAGAGGGAGGAAGTAGAGAGGGACAGTAATGTAAATAGTGGGTTGATTCCACTAAGTAGACTTAACCACGAGTGAAAGACATGACTATTCTCTCAGTAGGTTTCAATTCTTCCATGATCCTTATAATCTTGACACATTTACACTTCATTGATAATTTTAGCAATTATCAAGGGTAAATTTTTACTATTTGCAAGTTTTTCTTTACACATTATTTTTAAATGTTATCCCCATAACGAGATACAACTAAGGAAAAGTGAAGAAAATCATGACTAAAAGACATCAATGGAAGTTAAGGGAGAATTTTGAGATGGATGAAGGTGTATTAAATGGCACAGTGGTTATTATCCTGGATAGAGCTAGAACCCATTCTACTAAGTGAAGTATCCCAAGAATGGAAAAACAAGCACCACACGTACTCACCATCAAATTGGTATTAACTGATCAACACTTAAGTGCATATATAGTAGTAACATTCATCGGGTATCAGACAGATGGGAGGGGGGTGGAGGGGATGGGTACATACACACCTAATGGGTACGGTGCTCACTGTCTGGGGGATGGACACACTTGAAGCTCTGACTCAGGTGGGGCAAGGGCAATATAGGTAACCTAAACATTTGTACCCCCATAGTATGCTGAAATTTAAAAAAAATCAAAAAAAAAGAAAAGAGAGGAAAAGAGAGAAAAAACATGCCACATTGGTTAAAATGAAGGCTGTGACCTATGCAGACCCAGAAGAGAGGCAGGTTGGAACTGGTTTGAAACCTAGGCTCATGAGCAGAATGAGCTGTCTAACAAGGGGCGTTTGTCAAGGAGAGAGCCAGGAGAGCCTTACAGAGGCCCTGGTGTATACAGTGGGGTCTCCTTTTATTAGCGGCTGCTTACTACCTCAGTGGATGGTGATGAGGCTAAGTGTACCACACCA
>NW_012148186.1:1718824-1720466 GCF_000956105.1 Propithecus coquereli
ATTTATAATTGACTCTTTACAATGGCAGATTTTAATTCCAAAAACATGAGGTGACTATTTCAGCAGTGTGGGTCCTCCAGCAGGCTTTGCCTTAACTCAGAGGAGGGGACAAGGAGGTGGGCGTGGCACAGCCTCCTGAAGGAAACTAGCCTTGTTAGAATAATGATAGCGTGAAGGGTTTACTGAACGCCAAGCGCTGTTCTGTCAACTGCTTTACATATAATGATTTCCTTACATTCTTACAATAAATCAATGAGAAGAGGGGCCATTATTGTTTGTATCTTACGGAGGAGGAAATTGAGACACAGAGAAATGAAGTGACTTGCCCAAAGTTACACTGAAAAAGTCATGGTACCAGAATTCTAACTCAAACATTTTGGTTCCAGGGGCTGTGGGCCCAACTGAGAACCTAATACGAAAAAATAACATAAAAGAAAAACAGACATTTTTGAATACATATAATTCTGTTTGCTATACTTATTCCAATGAGATAACAAAACGAGAACTTGAACTTGCTGTGGCTTTTCATTAATCTGCGGGATGAAATCCTAGCTCTTTAGCAGGCTCTCCACATTTTCAAGTTCCTCCCGTGATCCAGCCACATCCTCCACTTTCAGCCTCAGCTTCAGACACTTCTCACACTCGAGCCTCTAACCAAGCTATTTTAATTTAATCCCCTATGCCTCCTCGTTTCCTACAAATACTCATCCCTTGCCTGTAGTTCCCACATACCAAACTTTTTCTCTTCCCTACCTATCTGATGGACTTTACTTTTCAAAATTTAGGTCAGAATTTACCTCCTCTGAGAAGTCATCCCTGATTTCTCCAAGCAGATTTAAAAATTCCTTCTTCCATAATCCCATAACACCTATCTACCCATGCTTTAGAGCACTCACCACATTGCCTTATCATTATTGTTTTACATATATATTACTCTGTCATTTGAATATAAGCATTCCAAGAGAAATACAATACCTTATTTATGCTTGTATATCTGGTATCTTTAAAAGTATCCTGTGATTGAGAGGCATTCAATAATTATTATTGAATTAATGTTTAATGAGCCTTATCCTCAGGCTCCATTTTTCCCATCAGGTCTCAGCCTAAATGTCAACTCCTCAAAGAGTACTCTTTTGACCACTTCCTTCAATTACTGTCTGCAGTAGATTAAAGATTAAGTTAGATCATTTGCTATTCCTCACATCTAGAGATGGGTCTAACCCCTTTCCTTTCAATCTGAGCAGGCTCTTGACTGCTTAACCAGTGGAACACAGCACACATGATGCTTTCCTAAGTTTCAGGTTCAAGCTGTTAGAGACTGGCAGCTTCCTCATGTTTCTTGGAACATGTGCAGATCGTAGACCCAGTTGCCATGCTATGAGGAAGCCAAAGCAGTGCCATGAAGAGGTTCATGTGGAGAAGAACAGCCAACAGCCAGTACCAAATTGCAATCCATGTGTGTAAAGTCACCCCAGCTGACACCATTTCTAGTAGGGATATGCTGTCCCAACCAAGTTCTGACCAAACTGAAACTAGTGAGCAAAATAAATGATTATGGTTGTTTTAAACCACTAAGTGCAGGTTGATTTGTTGGGCAGCAATTGAAAATCAGAACATTTTTACTGTAACACATCATCCTGCT
>NW_012148186.1:1720721-1723577 GCF_000956105.1 Propithecus coquereli
CAATTGAAAGAGTTTTTTTTTAATTTTGAGAGAAACTTAAGTATGTTTAAATGTGGTGTGGGAAAAAATCCACAGAAAATTAGCAGCTTTGCAGACAAGTCGATTGGAAGAATAAGCAAGAGTCAAAGAAAGACAGGTCTTGATGAGGCTGAGGCGCAATCCCAGAAGGAATAAAGGAGTGAATATGCTGAAAGGAGAGAAATGTGAGTTATGGTTTCAAGGATGAAACAGTTCTGGGTGAAGAAATGGCTCTGTGGAATTCTATTTCAAGTCAGAAAAAGAAACGATGGTATGGCCACGGAGGTGAGTGACTTAAGAGGGGCATAGCATTGAAAATATTCGGGGTGGAGAGGGTCACCCATGTGGCCATTGATCATAACTCCTTCCTGTGACTTCTATGCCTGAGCTATGGTAAAGGAAACCTGTGATTATAATTTAACTTTCCTGTAAGAATGCAGTACTTAGAGTCCTGCCATATTCTTCTCCCCTATTACAAAGCATCGGCTACCTTTTGGTTTTTTTATTTCAGATAAAATGCTTTTCTATGTTAATTTTTCATGCCTCAGAAGAGGCCTCTAATTGGATACAATAGACATTCATTCAGCTCATTCTGCACAACATGCAGGTTCCCACCTCAATCGCCACCACCACTACCATCAGGATTTGCCGACAAGCCTCAGGAAACCCGTTAGTTCTATATGTAACAGCTCTGAAAGCTGTATTTCAAGACATAACCTAGTTCCCTCACTTCTGAAAAGGATTAAATGTTCACATTCAAACAACCCTCCTTGTTTTATATCTTACGTTTTCATTTGTTTATGGAAAATTCCTTTCAATGTGGTAGAGCCTCAGTCAAGTGACCTGAAAACCCTAGGGCATAACTTTCCAAACTGGTGATCCTTGAGAGGGGGCTACTTTGAGGGAATTGCTTTTGAAATAGGATTTTTGTAATGCTGCTGACTCTAGTGTTTTAAAATGTGTACTGTGCCCTTTGGCAAAGAGTATATAGGGTGTCCTTTTATTGATCTAAATAATAAATATGACAAGTCAGTTTGCTTTGCATTAAATAAATGTGCCATTTCTGCTTGAACAAATATCTCAAATTCAAGCCAACAAATCAAACATGAAGGGAGATTTAACTGAAAACAAACAACAACAAAAATTTTCAAAATGGCTAATGATGAGCAATGAGTAGACTGCCTTCGAATATTTTCAAGATTATTAAACACTCACACTCTTATAATTAGGCTCCATCCGCATACTACTCTTCAGTGAAGTTGGGTGTTATGCCATTGTCTGGGGAAGTCAAATTTGGAATTGTTTGGAATTAAATTTGTTCTTTGGGGTTTGCTATTTACCAATACAGAATGTGTTCCTTAGAAAGCCAGCGTCAGCACTTCAAGACCCAGCAGCATTGAACAGTTCCACTTTCCTTTAGAGCACCTGTTCACTGTGGCTGATACACAAGGAGTGATGTTGGAGTGCATGCACACACCGTCGAGGTGACTGAAGGAAGGTGGAAGAATAGTATGCAAAGTCTAAGGACTCATGCAGAAAAGAGAAATCAGTTAGCAATACCTTCTGTTGGTATAAGCCAGCCCTCTCCTCCATTTGCTTATCGTCCTGTTTGTCTTATTTAAGTTGCTAAGCAGAGAATGTAGCTTCTTAATATTCCATTCAGAGCCTACTTCACAGGTGGCGTTCAATAAATGTTAAATAATAATAACATCATATAGAGCCTCTAATTTCAAAAAGTGAGGTAGAAATTGGTGTTTTGAATCTCCATACTAATGGCACTGGCTTCTAATGCCTTTTCCCCCTTCCAACACTATCTGACTCCCGCTGGCTGCTACGCATTGTATGCTCTACAAAGCAGCTGCTACTAGCTAACCATCCTAATCAGCTGCTGCAAGGGTCAAGAGGCAGCGGCTCTTGGACACTGAGAACTGTATGCGTGCATACACATATGCAAACACAAAGAGCAACAACGAAAGCCACTGCCCTCAAAAGAGAAGCTCTGGTACATGTTACGGCCCTGGAACATCACCTCCGGTGAGCGTGCCGCCTATTCGAGCTCGAAAGTGTACTACTGGACGGTTTTAGTAAGGAAAGACCACGAATTCTTCTATAGCCCTTTCTGGTCACTGACCACAACCAGCAAGCTAGCCACAAGTTCAGCCCAGTGATCAAAATTTACTTAAAATTGTTGAGTTGAAATGGATTTTTAATGCCCTTTTTTTTCTTTCAAGTTGGTAGTTTTCTTTCATAAGAAAGGATTTCTTTTTATTCGAAGTGCCACTTGGCAACTGAGAGAGCAGTTTGGCTTCCAGTTAAAGTAGTTGCTATCAGTTAAAAACTGACTACAGGGCCAGTGGGCACCTTTTTTCTTTTAGTTGAAGATATTAATAGATTTTCTTTAAATATAAGAAAAGAAAATGCATATGAAGGAGGGGAGGAAAGAAGGAATCTGGGGACTAGGGCAGAAAGGCAAGGGAGGAAGGGGTAGGAGATGATGTGGGTTGAGGGAGAAGTATTCAGAGGGCAGGTAGGGAAAAAAATAGACTTTTTGAGGTGCTACTTCTTTGTCCATTTTACCAGCTGCGTTTAAATTGACTTGGTGTTTGGAAGAATATAATTCATCCCAGAAGGTTTTCTAAAGGGCAAAACAGTATCTTTGTTTATGTTAAATGTAGTAGAGATAGATAAATGTTCTAATGTATATTTATAATTGACTCTTTACAATGGCAGATTTTAATTCCAAAAACATGAGGTGACTATTTCAGCAGTGTGGGTCCTCCAGCAGGCTTTGCCTTAACTCAGAGGAGGGGACAAGGAGGTGGGCGTGGCACAGCCTCC
>NW_012148186.1:1725526-1777428 GCF_000956105.1 Propithecus coquereli
AATGTGATATATGTATACCATGGAGTTTTACTCAGCCACAAAAAAATGGGGATCTAGCATCTCTTGCATTATCCTGGATAGAGCTGGAGCCCATTCTACTCAGTGAAGTATCACAAGAATGAAATAACAAGCACAACATGTACTCAACATCAAATTGGTATTGACTGATCAACACTTATGTGTACATATAGTAGTAACATTCACTGGGTGTTGGGCAGGTGGGAGGGGGGAGTAGGGAATGGGTATATTCACACCTAATGGGTGTGGTGCACACTATCTGGGAGATGGACACGCTTGAAGCTCTGACTTGGGTGGGGCAAAGGCAATACGTGTAACCTAAACATTTGTGCCCCCATAATGTGCTGAAATTTAAAAAAAAGAACTAAGTTAGGGAATTGCCTCACAGATGGAACTGAGGACCTTTGGATACTTCAGTGAAATAATCTGTCTTATGTAGTAAGTTACAGTATATTTTCTAAGATAACTGTTTTTCAGGTTTCATGGTATAGCAAGTAACTATCCTAGATTTATCCTAGATTTATAAGTGCACATTTATTGTGTTAATAGATATTTCTAAATCTACATTGTATATGTTCTAGTGAAGAGAAGATGAGGAAAAAACAGGGTAGTCATGTCATGATGGAAGAGAATGGCTGTGTTTATAAACAAAGTAATTTAAAAGAAAATCTAGAGGGTTAGACTTCCTTTTTTCTTAGGCAACTATTCTAGAGAATTCGGTGTGAATGTTTAAGTTGTCTGAAATACTATTTTTAATACATGACTTTAATAAGCTATGTTCTTCTAAAAATTATGTCATGTTTTAATTTACTATTAAATAATTACACATAGTGTTTCAAAGTACAGAGCATAAAACTTAAGAAAAACTGAGTTTTAAAGAGGTCATTTAAATAAAAGAACAAAAAGAAGTAAAAGTTGCAATGGTATTTTTCTCAATAACTGGATATTTTTTTATAATGATAAAAGGATTTTTGGTCTCAGTGTTCTCATTCCCAGCTCCACAAGCAAGTGGGACACTTTAAGTCCATGTGGGAAATAAAGTATCAAATGATCAGCAAGAAGCTGAACTTTAAATTTACAAGTGCACTTTCAATTTCTATGGAAATTGCACATTTTGTGGAAATGTGCTTAGATTGTCATTGTCTAGTCAAATACACTGAAAATGCAAGTTGAAGGAGCATAATTAAGGTTAAAGAAAAGATTCAAGGAGAACGGCTGTCTTTCACGAAGCCTAATCAGCACCTTGGTTGTATCTATGGGCAGAGAATGGTCAGACACATTCTCCTGAACCACTGGTCCTCCATTATCATCATCTGTGGTTTGTTATGTAAGTGTATGCACTATTTCAGTATCTGTACTTAGGTAATCTGGATGCTTGTTTGAATAGACATTTCCTTAAGTGGGCTCCTTCAAATGCCATTGCATAGTTCTATTTCTTTGATTTCATGCAGCTTGTCAAGTTATCAATAAAGTAGAAATACTATATATATTTTTTGAAAGGCAGAACTTTTTTTTTGCAACATTGTGAATTCTAATGTTGACTTTAAAGGGGAAGTGTAAAGATACCAAATATGTTGTTATATTCTCTGTGCACCCACAGAGATAAGAATAATAGCAATTCACTAATAGAAGGATTAGTTTTGCAGCCGGAATGCCAAATGTCAAACATCTCCTACAGAACAACATGAAATATAATTAAACTTGAATCCACAAGTATTTATTATTTATTGAACATCTACTAGGCTCAAGGCAATGTAATATTGTCTGTGACGGATATAGTGAAATGAACCTATAATCCTTCATCAACTGTCTTTCAGTGGATGCTAATATCCCCCACTTAAGAAAATATTATTTTATAAAAATGGACTCAAAGATTTTAAAAATATGCTTATAAATGATGGAAAGTACATTCAGGTGCTCAAAGTCTACTTTCCTGTGGCCTTACTATATTCATATAGCAGAAGTGGTCAGGTAGCAATCCACTGAGGAATATTTAGGTATGAAAATAAACTCAAAAACTCAGAAATGTATTTTTTTTCCTAACTTTTGTACTGAAATGTTGTTAATGTTACCTAATGATCAAGAGTTTTAATGCAAATTCTAGCATTATTAAATAATTAGAAACTTCCAATATTCTGCCTGCCTGTGCTGCCTTTAAGACATGTGACAGACTTGCTTATTTTTTTCCTTTAAGCTATTTCATGAATTTAAGAGGCAGAACAAAACCCACAGGCAGAGGTGATATTCAAAAGAAGATATTTTGGATTTCAAAATTCATCTAGGCCCTAAAGAGGACTGAGGAGATGCCTCAAACATATCTTCCTACTCCTCCCCACTGTCTATTTTTTACTGCAGAAGTACTGTCTATTTTCTTTTATAAAAATGATTTGAAAGCTTTTTGCTTTCTTGTCTATAAAATCAAGTTCACAAAATTAAATTCCAAGAGATTGGTAGATTTGCAATCATTGTGCTATGTTTCATCTCCTGCTCCTAGAATACAATTCTGGTTATTTTAGAAACTCAATGACTGTAGGATATAAATGTTTTGTGCACTTTTCACGTTTGTTTCAAGGGCAAATTTTCTTGCAGACAAATGAAGACAATTAATTATCTTTAAAAACTCCTGCCAGAACTGAGACATACCTCAGTACAAACTTGTTTCAAATCATCACATTCACATCCAAATGTGTTGAGTGTTATTGGAGCTGAGTGGAAAATTGTCAGGGAAAGGTGGTCAGGGGTGAGGTGATAAAGAATCGTGCATGTGATGCCAGAAGTTTGGATGTTTTGTTTAGGTGATGGGAACCTGTCGAAGAATTTTAAGCAGGAGAACAGCATGACAATATTTTCAGTTGAAAAGATCACTAAAAGCAGTATGGAATATGAATTGGAGGAAACAAGATTAGAGACCGAGACATCATTCACAATAATTTCAGTAAGAAAAGAGTCTGCGTTGAGGTGTAGCACTAGAGAAGATAACGTAGGTTTAAAAAAGATATGCAAAGTAGAATCAACAGGACTTGCTGAGTGACAGAGCGTGAGAGGAAGAGGGCATAGTTATGATTCACATAGCTTCTGGCTTTGGGGCTTGGATAGGCATTGGTGCCATCTAACAGAATAAAAGAATAAAAACAAGGAAGTGGCAGTTTAGGGATGACAAAGATGAGTTGGAGAATCTTGGAAGCATCCAACAAACCACATGCTTGACATAGTTGTTCAGAATATTTTGTTCTGGAAATCAGGAGAGAAAAGTCTGTTCTGTAGGCTTTTATATTTATTTAATTATAAATCTTTGTTCTAAGATGCAGGGAACTGTTAATTGGTATATGTAGCAACTTGTAAATCACTAGAATATAGTTGGTACTTGATAAGATCACTCAGGGAGAGTAGGTGGAGTACGAGTAATAAAAGGTTGAGAATTAAGCCATCATTTAAAGAAGAATAAGTAGAATAAAATCTGCAGAGGATATGAAGGAAATAAAAGAAGAATTAGGAAGGAAAGCTGCCCTAGAAAGCCAAGCAAGGAAAATGGCTCAAGAATGACAATTATCAACAGTATCAAATGTGACATGGAAACAAAATATTAATATATATGCATATAAGCACACACATTATTGGATGTTTGATGTTTAATAAAAACATTTTCCATAGAAAGGGTCCCCTTTTCACTCTGCTTGTTCTATAATACTCCATGCTATGCCACACCCATGTATGGTTCCTCTCCTCTCACATTCAATGACTACTGATTGGTGAGGGGTACAAAAGTTTGGCTCGCTTTCCACAGTCTGAGACAACTATAAACAGCTATTCCAGTGCCAGAGCTAAGGATTCAGCTAAGGACTTGTTATATTCCCAATCCCAATTCCTTCACTCCCTCACAGGTGTTGTTGCCAAAGACACTTCTGATGACTTACTGCATGCAATTCTCCATCTCACTATTTATTTCCTGGAAAAGCTGACTGAAGACATGAAGACAGTTGATGCTAAGAGTAGATAAAGGAAACAAAATTTTGAAGCTGAATCACCTGTCTGGCAAGTCTACTAGGAATGGTTATCATTAATGGTGGTTAAGTCTGATAGTCTCTGACATGCTATAATGACTCAGTTGTTAAAACTTTCACCAGTGTTGAACTGGGATTGTACAGTTGTAGAAGGGAAGGCATTAGCAGTTGCAATATCTCCAGGATTTTATAGTTTTGGGGGAATTAATCACACTAATGACAATGAAATTGAATAGCTATTGCTGATGCCTTATTAATTAAAACAAACAAAACCTGGGAGTGATTAGTTACCAATTTAAGACAAAGTGTTAAAATCTGAAGGTCTTCTTGGAAACCTATAAATAGACTCTTATTCTTGCAGCTGAAGGGAAGACCATCTATGTATCAGGTTAGAATCAGTTAGAAAGGTAGCAGTGCTCAAAGGAGGTTGAATTTCTGGCCCTGGCAAATCTGCCATGGCAAAATTAAGGCACTGGTTGAGGAGTAGCGGGGTCCTGAGACTTGGAATAGAACTATCTAATCAATGCACTCAAATACATTGAATCCCCTGAGCCCTCTGAAGCTGTAGAAATGGCCCAATCTTCTCTCTTAAAGGATAGCATTCTTCCTATCTTCCTTAAAAATGATGCAGAGACATCTGTCTTTAATGAAAATTTGGAGCCTCATCTTCTAATCACAGGATCTATCTCCATCTCACCTCCTTGCCACCAAACCAAATTAAGGTCAAATTGCAACCATAACTGGCCAGGGAAGCATTGGACTGGCTAAGGTAGGAGAGGGACTATAATCTGAAGAATTTACAGGATCTAAGCAACATGTATCAACAAGACCTAAGAAAGCATATGATGGGATTGAATCCTGAGATTGCTAGATCATATGATGGGATTGAATCCTGAGATTGCTAGATCAACAAGGGCAGACATGAAGTTGAATAAGGGAGAGTTTATCAACAGTAAATCACTCTTCCATGATATAGGATTTAATATCACCATAGAAGAGGCACTAAACAGCTAAGTAGACCAAAGACTGGCTTGTCCAGTTAATGTCAGCCAGCTTTTGCCATCAGCTACTCCAGTACTGACACATTGGTTGCATCAATGGAGTTGTCATGGGCAAAGCAGCATGGGCTCCCACTCACCAAGCATGATTTAGCTATTGCTAATGCCAAATATCCAACCCGGCAACAACTAAATCTGACACTTCTCTACAGATATGTCACCATCCTGCAAGAAGGCCAACTAGCTACTTGTTGGAAAGTTGATTATATTATACACCTTCTGTTATGGAAAAGGCAATGATATATCTTGAATGGAACTAACTTATATTCCAGATATGAGTTTGCCTTGCCTGTCCACAGACCTTAACTAACATCACATAACTTCTTACAAAAGCAAATAGAAACCCCTGTCCTCACAGAGCTCATATTGCAGCAGCATGGGAAAAATCAGTAACTGATCTGTAATACAGCCTTCTTATCTTGGGGAGAACATATGGAGGGAGAAAATTAAGAAAAGGAAAGGGCAAAGGAAGGAGGGTCAGGGAAAGAGGAGAAAGAACTGATGTGGTCAGATTTTTTTTTTGCAAATATGCTAATCAGATTTCCTGGTGGTATTTACTAATGGAGAATCCTTACCTATGGTATGCTTTAGGCAGCATGTACCTGGCATGTCTAGGTTTGCTAATGGTAAGCAAGTCAGACATGTAAGGATTTATGAGGCATGTCCCTCTATAAAATATTGGTGCCAGCTGTGTAATCACTGGAGCATAAAATGGAAAAGTTTAATGAACAAAATAGCCCACTTGTGTGCATTAGAAGTCAGCAAACTACAGGCCATGGGTCAAATTCTGCCATGCCAATTTTCTTACATTGTCTATGGCTATTTTCACTCTCCTATTATAGAGTTGCTATAGAGACCATACAGCCTGCAAAGCTGAAATACTTACTATCTGGCCTTTTAAAGAAGAAGTTTGCTGATCTCTGATATAAATGATGCCCCAGAAGCATCACTTGGACTCCTCATATTTTAAATAAGCCATGGCTTATCCTAATTGTAGCAAGACAAGGTAAAAGTCAAGATGGCACACTGTAAACCAAAAGAAGAGAGTATTTCTAGACAGAGGGAGGTTTGTTCTGTAAATTTTCTTTGTATTAAGAAAGCTATAAATAAAAACCTTTTATGACTTAATCTAGGTAAAAGTCCCCCTTGATCCCTCAATCAGAAAGTAATAGGGATATGGCAAATCAGGAAACGTTCTATCTTGCCTTTTTATTGTTCCCTGACCTAAGTTGACAAGTGGTTCTCTCCTTACTGAAGCAGCATCACTTCCTTTTAGATATTAAACTATGTGAGTCATGTACTGCAAAGCCCCTCAAGGTTTTCCACAGTTACTTGTATAGTAATTCCTTCTTTAATTTTCTTGGTAGGTACACTCTTCAATGAAGGTCTTCCAAATTCCTTTCAAAAGATACCTCAGTGTTTGTAACAGATCTTAAAGTTTGAACAACTCTGATTGCAACAGAGGGTTAGGGACCTGGAACTTCATCAGCCACTCCCCTGTACCCCCTCATCCAGAGGTCCAGGAATGAATTTCTCAGAATCCCTAAAGCTGAGTGGATCAGATTGTAAAAGTCACTGAAACAGAAAATATTAAGGTCTCTCTCAGGACTAATTTATTATGACTTTAAAGTCTCACATCTTGGGCTCAAAGGATTATTTTCCCTGTTTTATCAATGCCTCTAAGTTCTCTGATAGAAATGCCTGTTACATGTCCACGTGTGCTGAATGTTTCATGTGCTTCAAAATGAATACCCTGGCTTTCCCCCATATTAGTCAAATGGTCCTTCTTTCCTCTACCTTTTCATCTTAGCCCATAGAGAAGAAAACTTCCACTAATATCCAATGTTGAATGAACACTCAGATTCAAAATAACAAGGACAAGACCCCTTCATAATCTTAAAACTGAATTTCTCAGTCCAACAAAATTTATCAGCAGCACAGCATTTAAGGAGCTATTAGGCATTCACCTGGATATTCATAAAAACTTTGATGCCCTTTTGGTCAGGACTCTGGAAGGGAAGAAGAATGGAAGGCATCCTCAATTCTTACAACCTTATTAGAATTTATGAACTAAGTGACTCAGGAAACAAGGCCCCTAGGATTGTTGTGGTAATAGGTATCTGAAAGCACTAAAATGGATTTAGGAGGCATGACTCATGATAGTTAGATTTGTGGTAGTATCTATGGCTGTGTCTATAGGTACTGGCTAAAGAAGAGCTTAGCAAAAAAAAAAAAAAAAAATTACTTGAGGAGGCAGAGTCAAAACTTGTTTGCCAGGATCACAAGCAAAGATCAAGGATTGGGTCTTGGGAAGAGACATAGATTTTTTTTCCTAAGAACAGGAGAGAACCTCTTGAGTAAATCAGAATGAAGATGAAGTTTCTCTTCCCTGGAAGCTCTGCAAACAGGTACTTCTCATAAGCACGTCTATAACACACAAAACCTAGGATGGTTTTCTTAACTCTGGTGCACATTGGAATCACATGGGGAGTTTTTAAAAATATGTTTTTAGTTCCTAGGCCTACAACAGACCAATTAATAAAAGAATATCTACTGGAAGGGTCCCAAGCATCTGTAGATTTAAAAGTATCCCACGTGACTCTAATGTACAGCCAGGTTTGAGAATCACTAAGGCAGCATAAGTACTTGCAGAAATATAGAAAAGGATTTTTATTGTGCTGAATGTTTAAAGGCAGAACTCTAACAGGTTTTGCTATTTTTTAAAATTCTACCTTGTTATGTATTTAATTCAGGGCTGAGGGACTGATAGCAGGATGGGTGTGATTGGTTGCAACAGGAAAACGAGTAGAGCAAATGGAGAATTGGAGTGAAGTGGAAAGGTGAAAGTTTAAATTCCAAAGCTGAGGAGAAACAAGGTTTTAAAGTTAGGGGCTCACAGAAAGGATCTCATTTGGGTTTTGAAAAACTGGAAGTTGTATTGAAAGTAAAATGACACAAGAAAGAATAACAAGAATTCTGGTAACTTTCATATTTACTTAGATTACCCTCACAACTAACATTTATTGTAAGTTGGCTAATGAAATCAACAATAGTCTCACACCCTTCCACTTTCCTCCTTTGTTCACCTCACACACTGTTGAAAACACCACCAGTAAAACTCAATTTTTAAATCTCAGGTCCAGCCAAATCATTAAAACAGCTACAGTGGCTTAGTGGCTTCATAAAAATTAAATCAGGCACACATTTCAAGTAAGCTCATTATGGAAATAAGAATCCATAGAGCCATTTTAAGGCTGATGCCCAATCCAAAATCTTTCTATTATCCAGTATGTGTGTATATATGTCCTGAAATGTCCAGTATGTGGTTATGTAAAAATGCCTGGGAGCCAGCCCCCGTTTTCCCCAATAGATATTTTGATTTATAAGGCTTCCAGCTTTATTCTACTTCCACTGATTAGTTTGCATTTACATTTTCATAGCATCCAGCTGCTCGGCATTCATGATTTACATTCATCCAATGTAATTAAAGTATTTGTTGTGGGTTTATAAGCTTTTTAATGGTCTATATTTCTGCATTTTGTGTCTCTCCTTTTCCAAATTTATTTTATTCATCAAGCTGTGTCCTAAAAAGCAGTAGAAACAATTACCTCTAAAGTATGTTAGTATACAGCATGAATAACGCTCACGCTGGATTTAAAACTACCCTCACTCGAATTACCAATTCAGTGCTGAAAATAAATGTCTCTCTCTCCAGAAATTAGAATCTAATTATGTACAATAAACCATGTTAAATAATATCAAGGGTCTAGCCTAAACCAACAAAGACTCAAACATCCCCATAGAAAGCTGGAATGTTCCTCCCCACATTTGCTTTTCAGGGACAGGGTTATTTTCAGGGGTCTCAGGTACTCTTGAGAGTCTGCTGTGATCTGCACGTGTCCCCTGAGTTCACGTGTTGAAAACTTAATGCCCAATGCAACAGTGTTGGGAGATGAGGCCTAATAAGGGGTGACTGGGTCATGAGGGCCAGGGAGGCCTCATGAATGGATTAAAGTCATTACTGCAGTAGTAGATTAGTTATTTTGAGAGTGAGCTTATTATAAAATTGAGTTCAGTGCGATCTCTCTCTCTGCTGCCTTCTGTCAAGGGATGACTCAGCAAGAAGGCCCTCACTAGATGAGGGCCCCTTGAACTTGAGCTTCCCAGCCTCTAGAGCTGTAAGAAATAATAAATTTCTTTTCTTTATATACTACCCAGTCTGTGGCGTTCTGTTGTAGCAGCACAAAGGGACTAAGACAGAGCCTGTGCAGTTTTTAACACGATAGAATTATACATTACAGAAGGAAGGTACAGCCTGTTTCTCTTGCCTGATACTCAGCACAAACTCGAAATGATAACTACTTTTATCTCAGTCCCCTGTAATTAATAGGTAATTAGCTGTGGCTCTGGGAAATAGCAGCAAAATGACAAATGATTTAGATTTTTACTGAAACAAAATAGCATAAGGCAGTCAATACTTCAATATGATTTCAGAAGCTAAAATAATCTCTAGGATTTAAATTCCCATTGAAATCTAACTCAATCCTAATTTCTCTAACTTTAAAGTCTCTTTTGGCATTAATCTCACCCCATATTTGCTTTCATCTTTTGATATATGTCTATAAAACCCTAAAATCAGCCACTTTGTCTTCTCCCACACTCAATTCTTTCAGCCACCCCTCAGCCTTTTTCCAGACCTATATAAATTTCACCAATTTACTATCTTATTAAATGATAAGCCATGCTTTTCATCTATTTCAAGTCATAGATCAAGGCAAACATTTTAAA
Organism: Propithecus coquereli; assembly: GCF_000956105.1. Lineage (NCBI taxonomy): Eukaryota > Metazoa > Chordata > Mammalia > Primates > Indriidae > Propithecus > Propithecus coquereli. The sequence continues at coordinate 1,735,392 of NW_012148186.1, forward strand.
GAAGCCCTGCCCATTAATAGCAATTTATCCTCAACTTCTGAGTCATTACACAGTTTTTAACATATTGAAACAATTATTTTACCCTTGTATCCATTTATCTCTTTAGTCTTCATCTGTGTAGTTTTGATTATCTTATCCCCCCCATTTGGTTGAAGATAGGTGGTCAGCAATTACTTTGTTTTAATTGGTGCTAAAAAAGACAGCTTTGAATGATTGCCCAAAAAAATGATAGAGGAGTTTGGTATGGGAAGAGGAATTGGATAATAACAAAACAGGACTTCATTCCAATTGATTTCTCTCTTGAAAGAAATAGAAAAAGTATAGTGTGATAGTTATAAATACCTCTAATATGCTAATTAGAATGCTAATATTCATTGTCCATAATCTTTGGAATATCAGCTTTTATTAAAATAAGTTAAAAATAGTTACTAAATATGCTCAGTACTGCATGTTAATGCTGATTTTTACTGAATAGCCTACTGAGATTCTGGTGTAATTACCTTTTAGTTTTATATGGCTATTCCACAATTTTAACTAAAATCGTACCTCTGAACATTTAGGCTAAAACAGCTGAAAGATGACTCCCTTTTTAGGAAATATCCCCCAGAAACTTTTTTCGAAACTTATTTTGAAATGCTTTCAGACTTGTAAGAAAAGTTGAAGAATAGTATATTAGTTTTCTATTGCTGTTGGAACAAATAACCACAAATTTGTGGCCTCAGACATCATAAATTTAGTTTTATTGGGTTAAAATCAAGGTGTTGGCAGGGCTGTGTTCCATCTGGGGGCTCAAGAGGAGAATCCATTGACTTGCCTTTCCAACTTCTAGAAGCCGCCTGCAGTCCTGTGCTCGCGGCTCCCTCTCTCTCAAAGCCAGCAGTGTAGCATCTTCAAATCTCTATGACTCTAACTCTCCTGCCTCCTTATTTCTCTTATGACGATGTTTGTGATTACACTGGGCCTGCCTGGATAATTCATAATGAATCTTAACTTGTTCCATCTGCAAAGTCTCTTTTTGCCATGCAAGTTAAGATATTCACAGGTTTTAAGTATTAGCACAAGGACTTTTTCTTGGGAGGAGGGATTATTCTGTTACCACAAATATATAAAGAACGTTTACATATCCTTCACCTATAGTCCCCAATTGTTAACACTTCTCCACATTTTCTCTATAACTTATTCCCTTTTTTCTTTCTCTCTGCATGTATGTGTGTGTATATATATATGTGTGTGTATATATATATATATATATATATATACATGCCTTATCTGAACCTTTTGAGAGTATATTATAGACATGAAGCCTCTTTACCCCTAAATACTCACCGTACTTTCTAAAAGAAAGCTCATTCTCTTAGATAATCATCATAAAATTTATCCAAATCAGAAAACTGACATGGGTAAAATATTACTGTATTAGCTTGTCTACAGATCTTTTTTTGGATTCTGCCAATTGTCACAGTAATATCCTTGACAGCTAAAGAAAATCTTAGATCATATGTTGTACTGGCTGTCATGTCTCTTTAGGCTCCTTTAATCTGAAACAGTTCCTCATTCTTTCTTTAATGACATGGATAACTTTTGAGAGCAAAAGTCAGTTATTTTGTAAAACATCCCTCAATTTGGGGTTATGTGATGTTTTCTCAGGATTATATTCAGGTTATGCCATTTTGGCAGAAATGTTACAAAGGTGAAAATGTGTTCTTTTCAGTGCATCATATCGGGAGACCCCAGAAACTTCAGCTGGATCTAGTTTGCAGTCTCTCTTTCATAATAGCAAGGCCTAACATTTACTAAATTCTTGCTCTATATCTGGATCCATGCCAAACACTCTACATATATTATCTAATTTAATTTAGCACATTAATGTTCACTATAACTATATGGGAAGTCACATAACTGATGAGATAAAGATCCAGAATTTGTGTGTGTTTTTTTTTTTTTTTTTTGGCTTAAAACAACATGAATTTATTCTCTTAATACTTCAGGAAGTCAGAAATCTGCAATGAATCTTACTATGCTTAAAATCAATATGTCCACAGAGGGGTGCTCCTTTCTGAAGGCTCTATGGGAGAAATTGCTTCCTTACCTTCCTTCAGCTTCTAGAGGTTGCCCACTTTTCTTAGTTTGTGGCCCCTTCCTCTGTCTTCAAAGCCAGCAAGATGGCCTCCTCCAATCCGTCTCTGACTCTGACCCTCACTCTCTTGCTTTCCACTTTTGCTTGTAAGGACCTTTATGAATACATTTGGCCTACCCGGGTAATTCAGGATAGGAAAATCTCCCATTTCAAGTTTAACTGATTATAACCTTATTTCATGTGTGTATGTGTGTGTATATTACTATATAAATATGTAAGAGGACTGTCTGGAAAGTATCCAGCCATATAACAACTGTTCTTGCTATATTAACAATGGCTAGATACTTTCAGCCCTCATATATCTCATGTAGTAATATAATGTATTCATAGGTTTGGCAGATTGGGATGTGGACATCTTTAGGGAGTATTGTTCTGTCTACCATACCATGCTTATTTGATGTACTAGGTCTTATTAGATATTTGTAGCTCATGGGACTTCCTTCAAATGGAAAAGCTACAAAGACTCGGAGGAGGCCTGTCATGGGAATCTCGGTAGGAGACGCTTTAATTCTGCAGACATGGTGGAGCTATGTCCATTGATGGGGCAGGGTTGCTAGTTTTCCTGCAAGGGCAGCCAAATGTGGGATGGTGAGAAGAGCAGGAGCTAGTCACTTGGATATTTGATCCAAGGCTGTTGGTTAGTCTATCCCTTGTATAGAGCTAGAACAGCAAGGAATATTTCTTTCTCTCATTTATTTTCCACCAGATAGAGAGTTGGATCAGTTGACCATGAAGGTCCCTCCTAATATTGAGAGTTTATGATCTTCCTGTTTGGTGAGATGGCTTCCAAGATAGAATGTATGGCCAGGAGATATGGAAATAGAGGGAATCACATTAAATAGCACAAGTTCTAACCTCTTGAAAGAGATTATAAAACTTTATTTAGTGGACATATTCTTTCTGCTCCACACTTGAAAATTTACAGGAAAAGAGATTCCAGAATGTTCCTCAGCAAGACATTCTTTTGTTGTCTTCAACCTCTAAATGATGTCTACAAGCCAAAAAAGCTATTCTTTGGCAAGAAAGTAGAATCCCATTATATTGATTTCCATTGGACAATGACCGTATGTCCTGAATTTCTGGAATAGTTCTCATTTCATATAATTTTATTCTTTTCAATAAAGAATTAAATGTATAAGTGCAATTTAATTTTATATCTTGGTAAAACATTTCATACAAATAATTTTACAATCAGAAGATATTCTGTTTAATTCATCTAAATTTTTAGTTTGGGCAAACGTAGTTGAATATTTTCCTGGTAGTGGAATTTTTTGCCTGAATAATTACACTGCTACAGAACATCCCTAGTCTGTAGAGCTAAAGACAAACAAAACTTACTGTCTGTATAGGCAATAAGTTGGTACCTGATAATAAATTTACTTTGAAAAAAGGTAAAAGAAAGAAACACTAATAATAGCATCCAATGCATATTAAACGCCTAACATAACTTAGGCACTGTGGCAAGTCTTTACATATATAGCTTTCTTTTGGTCTTACAAATGAAAACTCTTGAGAAGAAAGTATCTTCTCCCTGCCCGTATTTTAGATGGGGAGGCTGATTAGGCATTTGGAGCAATGTTGTCCTAACGATGTACAAAGTTAGAAGGGAGGAGACCAGACAAGGAAGAGAGACCAAACCAGATGAGGAAGAGGAGACCATTCCGGATGAGACTGGACCAAGATCCAGAATTTGAACCCCTTGTCTTTTTGACTCCAAATGCCATGCTTTTTCCATTTTATTTATAATCAAGGGAGTGATTAAGTCTTCATTTTTAAGTTTGATGAAACTGGACTTAACCTTCACAACAGCTTGACTATGCTATAGATAGGTTTCTTCCTGACTATAGGCCCCTGACCTCCTTTTTCTTAAAGCGTTTAGTTTCGAAAACTTGTAATTATAAATTCTTTCTCTGACCCTTTGAGATGTAAATCTCCCAGCCTCTTGCCAGTTTTACCATCCAGAAATGTTTTTCTCATGGGCCTGGGGGCCATCCCTTCAAAACGCAATCATCATAAAAGATAGAGCCCCTATTTCTGAGTCTCTGTGGGAAGGTAGGAGCCCAAATTCAATAAGTGCCAATAAGCAAACACAGATGGCTTCATCACATTGGCCAACCTCCCCACTAGCACCCTCCAGTACTTTTCCACTAGTTCACTCTAGCACCGAAAATCTCTCCTGCCTTTTGTTTCAGTGGAGCTGAGTTCAATCTCTCTTCTCTATTGCAATAGTCTCTTTTCCCCATTGGAATAGTCTTGAATAAAGCCTTCTTTATCTACTTAACTTGTTTGGTAGAATATTTCTTTTACAAATTTATATAAAAAAATAATTTTAATTGATTAAAGTTTCTGCCAACAAGTACAAATTAATTATGCAATGACAACTATAGAAGTAGCTATTATTATTTTTAATGAGTTCTGGATTACTCATGTTATTTGAAAGCTCTCACTTTGACATAGCCATGATCTTGTTTTAAACAGAAAATTATACCTTCCTGTTTTGTCACTGCAGTAAAGATCTAAGATTGTCTGCCACCCATTTTCTAGGAAGTGCTATGCACATGGGTTATTGGGTGCCCCCATGTCAGTCCCTTGCTTCATCCCTAAAACATTCCCCTCTTTGTTTAAGGAGTTGGGTTCTTATCTTTTGCAAAGAAAGGAGTTCTACTAATGCATTCTCATCATTTAAAGTGTCTTTCTACCACTGCCTTGGAATTTAAGCCCTTCGTTTAGAGGTACATGTTAAGAGTGTTTTTGGCTCACCAGAAACTTTAGGGTAGATATTTTGATTTAGATTTCTACAGTCTCACTTTTTGGCTATATGCGTGGGAATTACGGGGAGAGAAAGGGTATACATTTTTTAGTGTAAAAATAGGTTTTGGTATCCCAGGAAAAGTAATTGTATCCCCTAAATACATTAACTACTTGTTAGGCTTAAAGAATTCACCTTCCCCAAACTTCCATCCAAACCTCCTATAAAACTCACCCCTCTCTCCTTCCTAGCGGTGTAGTAGGCATATAGCCTTTGCCAGACCTCTAAGGAGATAAGGAATGAAATGGAAAAGGGAACCTTACTTTCCTTATCCCTCCTGATAAGGACTAAGTTTATCCCTCCTGGTTGTTCCCTAGAGAGATAAAAGAATGGGATGCAAGAGGGCAACTTACTTTCCTTATCCCTCCTGGTTGCTTGAAAAGTATTTACTCCTCCCAGAAAAACCCTGTATAAAACCCAGGGCTCTTCCCTTCTCTCTCACGGACGCCTTTTGTGGCCTCCACCCATCTGCACCCAGGTGCTCGAAATAACAGCATTTTGCTACACTGAAGCTTCCTGTGTCTCTCTCTCGGCTCCAGACCTAACACTACTAATCCTCAGGTTCTAACTCCATAATTGCCTTGTTTTCTGTTTATTGTTTTGTCTTCCATGTTCTGAAATTTCAGTTACTGTTTCATAAATGAAGTATCCTTTCTTATTCTGAGAATACCTATACTTTTTTCATCAACTTTTTGAATTGGTTCTATTTTATCCAAGTTTATTATGGTTGTCTGTGTTCTTTTCTCCCATACATTGTACAGGCTCTCTTCAAAAAACTAGTAAAGTCTGGCTCCCCCTTCATATTTAAAAGTAAGACACTAAAAAGGTGAATGGGAAGCTCTGTGTGTTCCCTTAGAGCTTTCCATCAAATGAATGTGCCTATTTCATTACAGGACTTCTAAACTGTGTTATCTTCAATTCCATTTTATCAATGAGAAATCCTATAACCTCCTGCCTATGGGTATAAGCCTAGGGACCTCATTCTGGGCGCTGAGGGTGGGAGTGAGTATAGGAGACTAGGACTCTAATGATTCAATACAGAGACTGATTTAATGTCTGTTTTCAGTTTGAATTTCAGTATGCTTGTTATTGCTAAATCCAGGGCTTCTCTGGTTCCATTTTCCAGCACGAATCTCTTTTGCCTTGTGTGTGTGTGTGTGTCCTAGGGGAAAAATAGAGGGAAGGGCTAGTGATCTATTTTCAAGAGTTGGGGAGTAGAAAAAGGAACTCCTAATGTTCCTTACACATACTTTTGGTCAGTTCTCTCTCTTATGTCTATAGTTTTCCCAGTTCTAGAATTTTTCTGGGGTTCTGCTGTACAAATTGGCCTGCTGTTGTTATTTTCGAGTTACACAGACACCTTCCATTTCTCTGTTCTTGTTCATTGTTGGTTAATAATTTTTTAGAAATACTTTATACTCATTTTAATGAGTTTGAGGGAGGGTACAGAGATGAATGCAAGAGTTCATTCCACCATATTTAATCCAATTTTTAACCTATATCTTTTTAATATCTATAACTTTTTAATACCTATATCTTTCCTAATTAAATTTAACCCCCTGAAAAACAGGTAAACTCTCATAAATGCTTTTGTATATGGTGTGTGTATATATATACACACACATGATCTATATAAAATCCATGTATATGTGTATGATATTTGTCATGAGTTTTATAATTATCCTATTGGCACATACTCATAGAGGATTTACATTTCCCAGGTACTGAGATAAGTATTTCATATGGATTAACTAATTTATATATCATAATATTCTTTTGTCATAGATATTGTATCTGATTTACTGATGAGAAAACTGAGATGCTCAAAGGTTAAATAACTTGCCTGAGATCACACAGCTAGGAAGTTGTTGAGCTGGTATTCAAACACAAGCAGTTTGGTTCAAGTCCGTACCCTCAACAACTATACCACACTGCCTCTCAGTTATGTAGCTTTTATGTATATATGTATCTGCGCTTCTACTTATTTATCTGCTAATATATATTTTTTCCTTTTATTTGTGTGATTATAAACTGGGAATAGTGTTTGCCTTAGAATAGACATTTGTATTATTAGAGGACTGAGTCATTGACACCACACTGAATCTTATCTTACCCCAGAGCAAGGTACCTTGCGCCATAGAAAAATTTCAATGAACATTTGTTATTTCACTTCATTTTGATACAAATATACAGTAATTTTATTGGTCATTTGGATTTTATAAAACTTCAATCTGCAAATATTCTTGGAGCTAAAATTTAAGCTATTTTATTGAGGGGTGGGGAGAACATTTCTCACAAAGCAATTATTTACACAGGAGTTGTTTACTTCTGGATTGAAATAAAGAGTCTATTATACAACCCAATTGTTCTATTCCTGTAACCACTTTGCATTTAGATGTACTCCATTTAGAGTCCACTGTACGTGATTTAAGCCATTAAGATTTAGATGGAACCTGGGCTATGTTTGATAAAGAAAAACAAACAAATAAAACCACTTTTTAAAAAGAAGATAAGCTAAACTTCTAGATGTGTTGTTTGAATAACAATTATGGCTTTCTTTCCTCAAAAGATAGAACACTAGATGCTTGGCTCAAAAGGGGAATATATGTATAAATATCCTCCACTACCTGGGCCCAACACACCTTGTTTTCAGGTCATAGTCAAGGCTATTTCTTCAGCTTGAAGAATGACAACAATGGAGAATAAATTTCTTTTCACTTTTGGGTCATGTCCTGTTTCCTTTATATTATTCTTCCTCCTTCACCTTACAAGGAAAGAGCCATTGTTTTTAAATAAGAAAGTAGTGAGATTCTTAGCTGCACATTTTGACAAGAGACTCAATTAGTGTTAGATTTTTCAATGACTGATGATTTACATTTACTTCAAAATAGCCTCAAGCCACAAACTTCTTTCACCAAGTACACCCGAGGGCTTGCAGTAGGCAGTGACTTTGCCGTCATTACCGATCTTTCTATAATTTTAACTAGAAATTGTACTCCATATCATATTTCCCAGCTCCTCTGCTCAGAAAGAAAAAAAGTTTTTCCATAAAAGAGTTGGAATTATTTAAATACATTTTTATAAGAAAAGATTAGAAAAACCAGAACCAGCTACTTTTCAGGGCAAAGTATACAAATGCAAACTTATTTACTTTTTATCTGTATTTTGAGGGTATATTTGTGCAAATGTGTTCCATGTGTGTTTTTCTTCACAGATAATTTGTTATAATTAGAGCATAAGGCAAACATGTGTTTCAAGGATTTTCAATGTTCGAATAAAATGAAGTGAAAATGAATAGAACAGATTTTCCTAAATTCATTACATCATTCCAATGTTTCATAGTAATATTCAAAACAAATGGTCTTAGGTATCTTTAAATTTAGCCTCCATTTTGTTTGTTCTCTTTCTTGCTGTCTCTCAGCTACCTGTGAAACTGTTCTCTTTTTCCTTTTTGTTTTTTTTTCTGTACGTTGGTATTATCTCTTCTATGTCTCTCTTGATTTTTTTTTTTCTGGTATATAATTAAATTTCATGAAATAAATATGGCTTCATCCTGCTGAATTTTCATATGTTGAACTCTGCTATTAGCTCTGGCCATTTGGGGAATGTTATAAAAGTCTTTTGAAATTTTCCCAGAATTAATAGGATTCTGAAAAGAAAAATCCATCAATTTACTTCCTCAGTTTGTTCATTGTTCATTTCTTGATGGAAGAATGTAACCTTTTCGTGATGAACTTGGCATTGATCAGACTCAGAGTTAAGGGGTCTGCCCAGATAATCAGGGACCACATGGCAAGTGGCTGGGAAGCAAGAGGCTAGGTTTCATTCTCAAAATCCATTGTACTGTTCTTATTCTGTAAGGTTCAACTTCAGCTTCTTGTCCTCTCCTGTCATTTAGGAGGAAAACTACCTCAACACCTGGGAGATTTGTGGCACTAGAAATTACTGTACTTTTAATACAGCAATGTCATTTTCATAATTTCCTTTCCTACTTAGGAAGTTTTCTCTTCCCTCTCAGTGAAATTTGCATCTTAATCTTTCTTCGTTAAAAGAGGCTCCAAAAACCCTTAAATCACAGTATTTCTGAAAACATGAAAGTTATGATTTGACTTTTCCATTGCCTGTTTATCCATTGGATTAGTGATTTTCATTAACCTCAGGAATTTAAGGAGGCAAAGCCCCTGACTGAGAATAGATTTTTATCGTGAAATCAAATTATCAGATGAAACCTTAATTAGGATTTGCACTGCTGATCAAAGGAACAGCCAGGGGATTATGTGGCAAAAAAGGAAACAGAATCTGCCCAGTGTGCCAATGGGTGGATTTTTTCCATTATGCTTTTATACTTACTAAAACAGGGGTTTGGATATGGGTTTTAAGTGAACCCACTAATAAACTAGAAATATAAATCTGTTACTTTGAAGCAAATCCACTAATTCACTATTTAGGAATCAACATAAACAAATATGAAAAATATCCCAATAAAATGAATACTGTAAGATCTGTAAACTTATTTCATTTTATTTGATACATCATCTATTTCTTTATTTCAGCCCATGAAATCATTAAAAATGAGGCTTATGAAGGATGAGACGGCCAAGGGAGGTCCAAGCAAGCTTGTAAGATGCATGTACACTAGGATCCAAAGAAGGGGGCAAGTTTCTGTTTCAGTTTTTCTAGAGATAAGCACAAAGGAATAAAAATCTAAAGTTAAGGCAGAGATACCAACTTTTGGTCTAAAATCAGCTGTGCCTGCCTGCTGCAGCTTTGACCAACTGCTGGTACTGAACATCTTCAAGCTATAATTTCAATCTCTCTAAGATCCCAAGGCAGTGAGAACCACGTCTATCATCCAACTTATTATCCCCCTACAGACAGTGAGTTTGGAATTGGTCCATGACCCTCCAGCTAGTGTGATCCCCCTGGGACTCATTTCATTTGCTCAACTAATATTGGTTGATCATGTTAATGTGCCAATTGCCTTGAGAGGTGCTAAGGAAACAACAGTGAAAAAGCACATCGTTCTTTCTCTTAATGAGTTTATGGTTCACTGAGTAGATAAAAATTTAAACAATTTCAATAAAATATGGTAAGTGCTATGTTAACAGTAAATATGACAAGGGGTACAATAGGAGTACAAAGGATACTTATCCAATCCAGGTGGAGACAGGGCTCAGGGATGACTTTCATGAGCTTTAAAATGTTTTACTGAAGCACAGAGGATATGGGTAAGTGCTGTGGTAGGGAAGGAAGCCATGAGGTTAGAAAGGTTGATGAACACCAAGTGAGAAAAGTCCTTGCTCTCCACAGTCAAGACGTCAGACTTTAGTCCTTAAGGCAACAGAAATGATTAGAAGATTTTAAGCACAAGAATGCCGTGACCAGATGGACATATTAGGAATACCTCTGAGATCACTGTGGAGCATGGTATGGAGTTGAGTAAGGCTGAACGCAATCATCTAGTCTAGAAGTATTAAAAACCTGGATCTGAGAGGAAGAGTTGGGATGGAACAGTTTCAGGTGCTGTTAAGAAAGCAGAATCATAAGATGTGGAAATTGACAAGATAAGGGCAGAGAGAAGTTAATGAGATGTAGAAGCAAAGGATAACTCAAGTATCTTGCCTGGGCAGATGGTCAAATGGTGACGTCAAATGGTGAAAATTACTGAAATAGAGATTATATGAAAAGTAGACTTTCTGGAAGGTGGCCTGTAAGTTCAACTTTGTGAATATTTGGTGTGAGGGTGTCTGTAGAACCTCCTCATGGAGCTGGCCAACATGCAGTGGTTATAGAAGTGTGGAAATCAAGAGACAGGTCTGGACTACAGGTATTTGGGGTCATCACCGTAGAGATGGTGAGTGAAGTCCTGAGGCTTGGTAATTCATCACAGAGAATCATGACAGAAGAAAGCTTAAGGGATGTTCAGAGAAAGAGGAGCCCATCTCAAGAAAATGAGCTGCATCTTCCTCCACTCCCTTTGTGTATGATTTCTCTTCTGTTCAGCTCCTGCTTCCCATTCCAGTTTCCTGCTGGGATCGCAGCCCTGTTCCAAACCCCAAGATCACTTGTTTGGTGCCCAGAAAATCTATAAAACCTTATTTAACAGACCCCTTTTTATAGAACATTAAACAGTGTTCCTTTATCACCAGCTAGTGACTAGAGTCCTGCTTCATCCAATCTTCTTCTCCTGGGTTGAAGTTCCTTTCAAGCTCTTTCTAGAGACTCCTAGTTCTCAGTCCCTCCAGATCAGATTCATTGGATATGAACACCATTCTGGATTAGACTAAAGACTGATATTCTTTTTTGGCATTCTGGGCACCTCCTTTCAATATTAAGCATATTCGAACTTTGGAGTCAGACAAATCTCGGTGTAAAATCTGACTCTACTACTTAATAACTTTGCAACCTTTGGCAAATTACTGTTTGTGAACCTCATTTTTTTCTGTCTGTAAAATGAATTAATAATTCCTACCTGCCAGGGTTATTTTGAAGATTGAATGAGAATATGCCCATAAAGTTCCTGGCACTTCTCACTTCTCTATAAATTCATACATTTTACTTCTTTCTATATTTTCCCCAGCTTGATTGTAAGTAATGTGAGAGCAGTATGATACAGTGGAAATAACAATTGCATGTAGTAAATGCTTAAATGTTTATATTTTTAGAGTCCTAAAATGGGTTTCAAATTACCTTACTTCTGTGTGAGTGATTTTACATATGCCAGTTCTCCTTTCAAGCTTCAGTTTTCTCATTTGTAAAATGAGGATAATAATACCTGTGTTATTTACTTCACAGTTATAATGAACCTCAAAGATAATGCATGTGACAGCACTTTGAAAACTAGAAAGTTCTTTAAAAATACAAAAATATTCTCTCAAGCACTATTGCTTTACTCATAGGAGATATTCACAAACTTTTCTTTTAGATATTGGTATGTGAACACATTAGACTTTCCAAACTTGGGACCAGAAACATATTTATTTGTTTCAGTTTAATTATCTGAATTGTCGAGAAAAAGTTTCACTTACAAAGAGACTTAAGAAGATTAAATTTGTCTATTACTATGGGTTTTAATTAGTCTATATTTATTGAGCATTTACTCAGTGAAGGCACTGTGCCTGACTCCAGATTACAGAGAGGGAATATCTAATACCTGACTTTCAGAAGTTTACAGCCTTGCATAAAGATAGTCAAATAAATAATCACTATATATAGTGATAAGATTTGTAGATTTAGTAGATATGTAGTCAGTCAAGGCTGAGAGGATCAGGGAAATCTCAGAGGAAGTGACAGGATGTTGAATTTTGCAGGATGATTAGAAGACATTATCCAGGTAACCATATGTGAATGGAAGGGAATGTTCTGAAGCTATTCCAGGTAGAAGGTGCTGCAGTGACAAAGGCAAAGGTATTGATACATTTGAGAAATTATCAGGATTTCAATACAATTGGTTAGCATTTGTTTGGGGAGGGGAAATGGTAGGAGAGAGGGAAGAAGAAGCGAAGATAGATCCAGAGATTGAAAAATAGGTAGAGAAGAGCCATATATGGAAGTCTTACTATTGAAATAGTTTGACTACTAGAGTCCACATGATAGGAATAAAATTTACCTTGGAAATCTTTTGGAATAGAACAACACTGAGGGCAGACCCAGGTGAGAAGTAACGAGGCCCTAATATAAAGGAATGGCAGTGGGGAAGGAGAAGCTGCACAGAGTCAAGCTTTACTAGAGGAAAAGACTTGATCACTGATTAGATGTGGCAGGTGAGGGGGAGGAAAAATTTAGGATTATATTCCAATTTTCTGGTAAAAAAGAAGGAGAGCATTAGGGTATTCAAAAAGCTAGAGAATTACCAAGAAAATAGCAAGAGAAGAGGTAAAGAGAAGAACATGGAATATGTTTAGTTTCACACATGGAGGGTTTGTAGGTAGCCAAGTCCAGAGGATAGTCTTTATCTTTACCAGGAAACTCCAAAGATAGAATGCATACATTTCCATTAGCTAGCCTATCGTCCCTCATCTCTCAACTCATAACTACCTCTTTGATTAGCTATAAAGAATCTGAAATTCCTCTTAAATATACTTGATAAAAACCTACAAAAATCCCCTGAAATTATATTGACTCAATTTAATTGTTAGGTATTTTAAATTTTGGTAAAGAGAAGAGGCACTTGAAATGCTTAAAATGAATAAAATTCCTAACCACAAAAGAACATAAACAAGACATTTATTCTAACCCTATCAAAATTAAATCTCTCCCCTTCTTTTATAATCTTTCAGGTATTAGCCATGGGAACATTCTTTAATTCTTTCATATTGTTGTTTTAGAAGTCTTAGCATAGTCAACTAAGTCTTTTTTTTTTTTTCAAAATTACAAAAGGAAATTTATTTCAAAAGCATAAGGAAACATTTACATTTAAACAAAGTGATAAACAGGTGTCTTGCAAAAGAAAAAAATCCGTGGCATGAAGGTTTCCATTCAAATTTTGTAAACAAAAATAACCTAACTTTGAACTATTGCCTTAGGAAAGGGAAGAGTGAGGTGGTAAGGGAAGGAACACAACTTAGTATCAAACTAGAGAAAGTAAAGTCACTTCTGCTTAGCTCTGAGTTTACAAATATGAAAAGAAAATGGAAAAATTACACTTAATGTTCAAATTTATATAGCTGTAGTCCCAATGTAGTTTCTATACTTGAAATGGCTTTAGCCACTGGCTGATCTATCTCTGAGGACCAGACTAGCTGGTCACAGTTTTCAAACGGCAATTCCATATTCCTATGTCTGTTCAGATTCCAAGGGAGTTTAGGTTCAGCTCATAGTCTTCTGGAATGTTAGAGATTATTGCCACCACTTCATTAGTCAAGCTGACCAACATTTTTTGCTCACTCGTGTCGTTCTAGCCTTGTAGAAATATTTTCCTCATAATCATGAAGTAATTAACAAAGGGGTTTTGCTTTTCCCCCAGTGTAGAGGTAACGGTAACAAAGACACCTGCACTGGAATCACAAACTATTCCTCAAAAAATACATCAAACTACTAGAAATGTCATTCAGGCATTTGCTTTGAATAGCAAACTTAGAGAAGGGAAGATTAACTGTGGAACAAAAATATATGAAACATTCACATGGGCATTTTTAGTAGCATAGACCCTTTGCTCTGCACAACCAAGGCTTCTTAAAACTATTAGTCTGTAATCACTGAGTAGTAGTAGTAATAACAATGAACGCTTAATATCACTTAATGTATGCCAGTTCGAGTGCTTTAAATGCATAAACTCATTCAAACATCACATTCTATGACAAAGGTTATTGGTATTATACTATCTCTATTTTATAAATAAATAAACTAAGGCATGGAGAAGTTAAATGATTCCCCCAGTGACAAATTCAGGCTATCTGGGATCAGAGAGTACGCATTTATCCACTGTACCATGAAAGGTATGGATTACAAGACAAGGGACTTAGTAAAGTCCCTTGGGTAAAGCTGTCAGCTTTCAGGCATGACTCTTGACTGTCACAGGGTCAGGATCCAAGACTCCTAATATTTCTCATATATATATATATATATAGATAATACATGCATATAATATATATTATATGTGATATATTAAAAATTTAAAGGCAAAATTCTTCTCAGCCAGGAATATAAGGAATGAAATCACACCGTCACACAAGCCTGGGTTCATGTCCTAACTTGGCTTAGAACCCCAACTGCCTAGGTTCGAATACTTACGTGTTGAGTGACTATGGACAAGTTAATCTAAGACTCGCTTACTGATCTATAAAATAAATATACATAACCTTCCATACAGGAATATGGTTAGGATCCAATGAGAGAATGTACCTGAAATACTTAGCTCACATTTATGTCATACTTACTGTGTCATCACTGTTCTCAGTACTTTACATATATGAACTCATTTAATCCTCCCAATAAACATGAGATAGGCACTATTTTTATCATTATCCTCATTTTACAGATGAGAAAACTGAGGCACAATGACGTTAAATAACCTATCCAAAACCACCCATGTAGTTAGGGCAGCTTACACTGCTCTAGCTCCCCAGTCCCTGCTCTCAACTGCCATGTGCACCATCATGCTACGCACAGCACACGGGTACATTAAGACTGTTACCTTCCTGTCTAAGTGGGTATTGCACTTTTTTGTGTGCAAAGCAATTTCAATTGCCTCTTCTGATGTGATAGAGATGGGCTCTGAAACTCCATAGATAACAGTTAGTTTAATAAGAAAAAAAATCAGTGTAGTTGAATAAAAGATTTTAAAGGCCAGCTATGAAAGGTACAGCAGAGGATCTTCCCTTCCTCAACCACTGATTGGAACTTGCCCCTCACCAAACAAGTGCACAGCTTGTCTTCATGATTGAGCTCAATGTGATGACTCAGTCTTCTACTGGCCATAGGCAGTTGTTTCAAAGAGCCATTAAGCCCAATAAACCTGTTACTTCATAACTATATACTAGTATCTAGCTCTTGTAATAAAACTCTATAAGAAAAAGAGTCTGCCCTGGTTTTCTTTCAGTGCCAGGCTGGATAGCATATTGATGTAAAACTGCCTGGGTGTGAGGTCAGACCACCACTTTCTGATCCTGTGATCTTAGACTAATCAATCACTTTACCTCTCTCTCAGTTTCTCCACTTCTCTGGGCTGCCGTATGGAGTAGAGATAATATTCTTAAATCCTTAAAACCACGTCTGTCTGTCCCAGAATTGGCACTCAATATATGGTGACTATTGTCATTATTTCAAAAAGCCACTTTCTTAGAAAAATTCAATCCTTAAGACTTCTTTTCTTATTCATATTTATCATTAATCTTTCCATTTGATATTTCATTTTTAAGCCTAAAAAATTCCAATCTCTCAGAAGGTTCAAACAATATTATCATTCAATATGAGTCTGAGCAGTTCTTCCTCCTATTTTGCTGACATTTTGGTCTGAATTTATTTCATCACAGCTGCATGTCTTTCCTCTCATAGCAGTTATCTATGCAATTGAGAATTATGGATCATACAAATCAGATCAATGAAAAGGTCTAATTTTGCTCTGCTCTCTTCCTTATACATCTACTTTTATAATTTAGTAACTCTAGATGTGATCAGATGTGTGGAGTTACCATCTTAAAACTGCTGGGTGACTCCAGCCCATCAGTACCCCTAGCCTCTCTTTTACTTATTCAAATGTTTTAAAGGATGAATCTTTCTAGAACATCCTTTCTCTATAAAATGAAGTTGCTTAAGAGCTTTCCTAAATAAAAGCCCACAGTGCATTCTTTAGAATGCATTTTAGGCAAATAAAATGTTTAAATCCATGGACTGAAAATGATCTTCACACAGAAAATAAAATCTGATCAGTTTACAGCCTGACATGAACAGAACTCCCAAATTAGGCACTTCCAAATTCAGCACAGCAAACCCTGCCAGCTGCCAAAGGAATTGGAGAAATCAAAGCCCCTCTAAAAATTTTCTTCTATGACATATGAAAGATTCAGCAGAAAGGTCAAAGAATATGAGGAGGGGAAAGGTATAAAAGAAAAGTAAGATAACTGATTTCTTTTTTCTTTTTTTTTAAGTATGAAGGGATAGAACCTAATTATTCTTTTATGCGGAAAATCCCTTTGGCTGTACACATGAATAAGAGCACTCAAGACAGCAACATTTTTCTTATAATTAGAAGAAATTATGATGTCTCTCTTGAAAGGCAGAATTTTCCTTATCATGAAAAACAGTGTTCTTTATCATCCTTACTTTTTATTAGAGCCTTCAAAATGAGGTTTTCTTGAGCCTCTTGAAATAAATCCATTCCACTGTGAACTGCCGGAACTAACTATTAAAATACGGCCTGATTCATCCTGAGAAATGGCCACATGCTCACTTGCCTGGGATAATAATGACTGTTGGTGAATTATAAAGAACACTGAATTCCTTTATCCTACAACCTGAACTGTCCTGAGGTGGAAAATGTATTCATCACCTTTTTTAATAGGCTGACATATCTCATCTTCACATTCATTCATTCATTCATTCATCCATTTATTTATTTATTTATTTATTTGAGGCAGAGTCTCACTCTTTTGCCTGGGCTAGAGTGAGTGCCGTGGCATCAGCCTAGCTCACAGCAACCTCAGACTCCTGGGCTCAAGTGATCCTGCTGCCTCAGCCTCCCTAGTAGCTGGGACTACAGGCATGTGCCACCACACCCGGCTAATTTTTTCTATATATTTTTAGTTGGCCGATTAATTTCTTTCTAATTTTAGTAGAAGCGGGGTCTCGCTCTTGCTCAGCCTGGTCTCGAACTCCTGAGCTCAAACAATCCGCCCGCCTCGGCCTCCCAGAGAGCTGGGATTACAGGCGTGAGCCACCGCGCCCGGCTCATTTATTTATTTTTTCAACAAGTATTTAGGAAGTGACACTAATGTGACGCATTGGGCGAGGGGCTGAATTTGCTATGGCTGCTATAGAAACTAAGCTAAACAAAACACCGCACATAAACAAGATGAAAATCAAAAAAAAATAATAAATAAAGCATTTTTTTTTCTCAGATAGAATTTGGAAGCATTTGAAAGGTTAACAATGCTTTTCAATTCCATGTCAACTCTTCACAGGGCACAGATTGCACAACTCTGAGTTGTTTGTTATTGGCAACTAATATTGACACGAGGGATGCAAAATCACAGCATGGTAGCTGGTCTGCTTGCCCAGCCCTCAGTGGATTCTGGGAGAAGAGCTTCCTTCTACAGTGCTCCACAGAATCTGGCTTAGAGGTTCGCCTTTCAGTACATTCAAGGCTTGCTCCCCACGTATGCATTTAATGTGCACAGTCTCTCTGGGGTACCCTTCGCTCATTCGTCCTCCTTTTATCCTTTCCCTTATTATTTTTCTTTTGTTTTTTTCCTAGTTACCTTCCACTTCTGTTTCTCACAAGCCTGAAGCACCTTTACAAGGTTTGGAAGAGGGAAACAAAGAAAAACCCTTCCAATAGATGTGCCTCTATGAGTTCCCATAAGATTGTGTTTATTTCCAGCATCTTAATATTTACATTGAATTGTAATTGCCTGTAATTATCAGTCTGTCTCTATTATATAGTTCCTGGAGGGAAAAGGCTGTATTCCCTGTACCCCTATACTTTTAACCATCTAACCACCAAAGTGGGTGCCTGGTAAATAATTTATAAATGAAGAACTAATGTCTTCCTTTTTCTACCTTATATCTTCTACAATTATTTAAATTCAAATCTTTATAGAACCTCAGCTATACATAAGACTCTGTGCTTTCTGCTCCAGAAAAAAAAAAACAAAAAACACAAAGATGAACAAAAGAGATTTCCTGTCTTCAGAAAGGACAGAAGAGAAAAATAAAATGAATGTAAGTTAACTGTAATAAAGGCAAAAGTTTAGGTTTTGGGAGCAGCAATAAACACACAGATTGGAACATATGCATCAATAGGCATAAAAATTATATCATGAGCCACTTGTCACTTCCCTGTGTAGTTATAAAACAAATATGTTAAGAACAACATTGACAATGAATGTGAAAAAGATCAAAGACCTACCATAACTGCACCACAGGCCCATGCACAGGAGCTGTAAGTGTGTAATGAGAAATTTTTGGAGCTCAAAGCAAGGGATGGAGCACATTTGGCTGCAGGGATGGACTGGAATGGCTTTCTTGGGGGAGATATTTAAGATGGGCCTATACAGATGGGTAGAATGTTATCAAGAAAAGACAGGAATATAACATTGCCCGTGGGAGGGGGAACAACTACTACCATCAAAGTACAGAGAGGAAGAGGGGGAAAGACTTTGTACTTTCAATTGTTAATTTGGCCAGGTGACTGGAGTAGAAGATGGATTGATGGGACACCATTAAGACCAGGGTTTGAGAGGCTAAGTCACCATTGAACCTCAAGAAACATATCTCTACCTACATTTATGGAAGCACCTAGTGGAGAGCAATCGAACGGTTAAAAACACAGATGGATCTCTTTGCAAGGAAAGACTTTGAATCGATTGTCCCATATCTCCAGCATTATTCATACATTAAGAAATTTAGGGTATATACTCAGTGCTCAATGATTATTCATTGACAGATTACTGAGCCTTATAAAATATTCTATACTTTAGCTACGGACAAAAAATAATAAGTACATACCCTTCACTGATATTTGCACATTAGCCTACAGAAGCAGAGCATTTTAACCAACAAGTATATCAAGTAAGAACCTGATCAAAGTATATGCAGATAGTTTCAGAAAAGTTAGATTGTTTTTCTCCAAATTGCATTTAATATAAAAATATCTAGTAATATGTTATTTTATTGTGTAATTAAGAAAGTCAGCATACTTTAAGAATATAGTTTAATTAATTACTTATATTATTTATGTATGTATTTATTCAAAACATGCATATTGATCACCAAATATGAGTCAGGCTTGAAGCAATGTTGAGGTGACTGTGCATATGATGGAAACAGTATCACTGCTCATAAAGATGCACAACCTCGGGTATGAGAAAGAAAATGAATGGTGAGAGAGGTTTTGCTAATAAGCCGTTGATTCTGTCCCTAAACACTGTCACTGATAGCAGTGAATTTAAGTAGGCACTTATTTTTGACAATTATAGGGTCTGACAGAACAAATTTTTTAGACAAATTATGTATTTAGCCATTTAGTATTTTATTAAAACATTTATTGGTTTTGTAATAAGAAAAATAGCTGGAATATTTTAAAAATTATAATGTAATCTTTGGACCTAAAAAAAATTTGGTAAAAAATATCTAAAGAATTAACTCAATAAAATAATCAAGGGAAATATGTAGAGTGACAAATGGTTAAAAAATCCCATTTGTTGTCTCTCGATGTCATAACTGAACATAAACAATTATTGTTAAATCATAGAATTAAGAAAAAAATGCCAATTTATGTTTTTTTATTTTAAACAACTTGAAATAAATCCATATTATTGATCAGATAATTTTCTTTCAGATCTGGGCCAGAGGATTTAAGAAATTCACTCTGGTTGATTGTATCCTCATGTCTATCAAGGATGGAGATATCTTTAGAATCACTAAAAGACCATCTCGTATTTTCTCTTCCCATTTTTAATGGCCTGAATTATTTATGTAGCCATACATATAAACCATATATATGTGTGGTTTCTTCTTTAATTTCTTGTTTTCAAAATGCCTATCAGGTCTGATGCAGAATTAATGCTATTTAACCCATTAGGTAATTTTTTTCTGTCATATTTTCAGTGCAAGTGAAAAAGTTGTTTGAGAATGCCATGGTTTCTTGCCATCACATTCACAGTTTAGAGATTTGCACAAGGGGTCTTTATAGTTCACGCTTTTGGACGAATGATTGGATCATAAGGAGTTAACATAGTTTAAGACTTGAAAGAGAAAAATGTTCCTAGCAAAAAAGGCTCACAGCTAAATAATGAGTGCCAATGTTGAGGCTGCTCTTTCTTGCTTTAGTGCTGTAGCTGCATTATTCACAACTGCCAATCAGCTAATCTGAAAAGAATTTGTTCTTTACTGCATTTCTTCTTTATTGCTCCCACCCCACTGGTCTGGTGTACATTGCCTCCAGCTAGGAGGGTTTAGAAATAGCACCTAAACAGACAACAAATGCCGGGCTGTGAATCGAAGGGCGGTGGACACTGTGGAGAGAAAGGTCTTTTGCTCAACCCCATTTCCTTTTCACATTTAGCCTTTGCTACTGCAGTACTGAAAAGCTCATGGTATTGCAAAAAGAGAAATTGCCTGTCAATTTCTGAAAATTCAACACGGAGCTGTTACTGAAGATTCGGGGTGCAGGACTGGTTGCAGCTCTCAGATATTGGTGGTGAAAAAAACTTTCTAACCATACAGGAAACGAATTTTAACAAATGAGACCATGGCTACTGCTACTGAACCCGAGTACCACTGCCTGCGAGGTGAGGAAATTAGACATCACAATTTATAGTTGAAAACAAAGAGCCCTATATATGAAGCCAGGATCCATGTTCTGCAGTTATTCTTACATTGGCATTTCAATATCCTTAAAAATGCTTGCTGTGTTATTATGCCAAGCATATGTGTGCACGCACATGTGCACATGTGAGCAATGTTACTAGATATAAAAGTAGATATATGTATAAATAATTGGACATGTATCTTTTAACCGAGCAAGGAGTAGTATCTCAGAAAATTTGATTAATGCCCCAGGGTACTTTTTTTCCCTTGGTATATTCATGAAGCACCAGTTAAGAATGTTGGAATTTATGTAGGTCTAGTGGGGAGTAATTATCACTCAATGCATTAGCAGTAAAAAATCAGAATTGTTGCCAGCTTTTCTCACTTCCAAAGGTAAGCTAAACATTCTCCCAGACTGAGTGAAATGGCGTTGGTTAATTTCTTGCACTAATTCACCAAGTGGCCAGGTAAAAGTGACACAGGCTTCTGTTGCAGATGCTTCCATCCTGTGGAAACACGGGTGTAAGAGGCTCTTCATTCTAAAACAGAAATTGCTTCATGCTCCAGGAAGGGCACACACCTGGGGCATGTCTAGCTGGCAGGCTCACAGGTAGGTAAAGGCTGTGTTGATTGAGCATCAGCCGGTTTGCCTTTGCTGTTGTTAGCTCTTGAGCTGAAGTGCATGGATCTCTCTGGATTTGGAGGGCAGCGTGGATGGGCTGCATCGTTAACTGAGATGCCTGTGCTGATTCCACCCCTAATCCCACACCAGTACAATTAGACACTGGTGCTTCGTTGCAAGCCCCAGCATTGCTGTCAGCCCCATGACAAGCTCAGCACTTCATCTTTCAACAGTGCCTCCTAAGCTGCCAATCTAGCTCCTCTCCTCACTGCTTCCCTGCCACGTTCACCCAGGCCTCACTCCTCTCCCTGCCTCAAACCTATCTGTCTGCTTCCTGCCACTCCACTAAATCCCATTCCATTCCATATCATTTCACCCTCTGAGGGAGTGGAATGGGGGTGCAAGATCATCGGGCAGTCACTGGCACTGCACACCACGGGCTGCGGTACAAAGAGTCAGGTACAACTCAGCTTCAAGTCAACCAAGCCGCAGGGTGACCCTACAGTTAAGGGCAAGAGCCAATATGGGGGCAGCATCCAGTTGTCCTAATGAGGAAAAATAATTGAATCATTTAACAGACTCAATAGCCCCCAAAATAGTTATAGTATTTTATTTTCTGGTCATAGAGAGTTCATTTATTAAGACAGACCAGTGAGAATTCAATGAATGCATCATTTTATCCTCCTGAAAGAATGTGTCTTCCCTGCCACCATGACAATGCATATATAATGCCATTTAAATGCAGTTTTGTTAGAAATGAACTGTGTCCATGGACTAAAGAGCACATGCACATGTTTGCCTATAAATACTACACCTAGAGAAGTAGAGAGTGAGAAGAGAAGGAAGGGAAGAAGTGAGAGAGAGCAAGAGTCAGAGCAAGAGAGAGAAAGTGAGAGGAAAAGGGAAGAGGGAGGAGGAGGGAGGCGGGAGAGAGAGAAAAGGAGGGAGGGAGGGAAGGAGAGAGAATGTACCAAAAAAAAAAAAAAAATCCAAAAGACTCACTGCAATGCAGTTTTACATACAGGCCTATAGGAGCAACCAGAATGTTATTAGACCATAAAAGCACATCAGGCTGATTTATGGTTTCTGATCAAGGTTTCTGTGAAAATTACTCTGCATCACCAGCTCAAGGTGACTGCTACCATTAATGTGTGGAAAATAAATGAGACGGGGAGGCTGATAGCAGAGGAAGGGAAGGAAGCACTGAGGCAGTTTATACAGCACAGGTTCCCCATTTTGTTTTACAGTGCAGAGAAGCCTGTCATCAAAATGATTGCTGTGGGGCAGGAAAGGCAATTCTTGGTAATTAGATCTTATGGCATGTAGCTGGTGCTTTCTTATATCGAATGTATCAGGATATTAGGACAAATGCTTGCTTTCTGCATACCATCTTTTCCGTTTTCTGTTCATGTACAGATGTGGCAGTCTAAATTTAGAGGACAAAATATTGTAATATTGTTTTCCTGATTCCATTTCTTTTTAATAGCATTCCTTCTTTCTCTATTGTTTTACTGACTCTGTTTTCTTCCAACAGTATTCATCTCCCCCAAATAATCAATCTTCTGAATTTGAGACTTTCAAAGAGAACTGATATCTGGAAATATTTTATGTATTATCTGATTGCCGCAATAGAGTTCCACTGGCCTGTCCATTCCTGCTGTTTATAATTCACCGCCAAAACATTTCATGGATGGAATGCCATGCTCCTTGTTTAGATGCAAACAAATACCATATATCATAAGGTTTTCATATGAGATACTTGCTGCAAAATGTATAAAGGCAGTTTGCTTGAAAGATTCCCTTCTCCTCCTCCTTTAGTCTATACAGTAGTTCCCCCTAATCTATGGGGGATACATGCCAAGACCCTCAGTGGGTCCCTGAAACCACAGATAGTACTGAACCCTGTGTACAATGTGCTTTTTCCTACATGTACATGGCTATGAGAAAGTTTAATTTGCAAATTAGGCATAATAAGAGATAAACAATAATAATAAATAGGATTAATATACTGTAATAAAAGTTGTGTGAACATGCTCTCTCTCAAAATATCTCATTGTACTATACTCACCTGTCTTCTGACCACAGTTGACAGCGGGTAACTGAAACAGCAGAGAGTGAAACCACAGTGTGGGGAGGACTGCTGTATTGGGGATTATACTCTGTTCCTGGATTTTGATTCTAAATGCAGGTAAAGAACACTGCTCGAAATAACACTGGGTAAACTAAAAAGTTTCTGAATCCTTTGATTGCTTCCCTTTCCTTAGCTCTTAGCACTTGCCCTCTGGTGCTTCTGCATAGCACTCCACATCTGGAACATGTCAGTGTCCGTGCTCACAGCCGGCTGCTGCTGCAGGGATGGCCACTGAGAAGCATGGCTTCCAGGAAACTCACAGGCAGAATGCTCAGCCCATCCAGCCAGGAAAGAACAGAGACCTGTGTTTCAATACCCAATATTTTTAAATAAGTTTTTTATTTTAGTGACAAATAGACTCCAACTGCCTATCTCTATATTATAGCAAGGCTGGATTGAGACTTTTGATCCTACATACACACACATCGTGGCATATTAATCAAAGCAAATATTCAACATCGATGCTTCCTACACATAATGTCTAAGATTCTGTTTCAAAATCTTAAACATAGTCAAATCTTAAACCCTACTCCCAAAGTATAGACTACAAAAAGTTTTAATTAAAGCAGAAGATTCTAATATTCGTACAGCATTATAAATTCTTCAAAAAGGTTTTACTCACATCATCTCATTCAATCGTCACAACAGTGCCAAGAAATCACTAAGATAGTTATAATTTCCATCTCACAGACAGAAACACAACCTCAGAGAAGCTAAGTGTTTTGCCTGAGAGCATTTCATTCACAGTAATGGTGCCAGCTCTCATTTTCCTTACCTTTATCCAGGTAGGATACTAGAGTTTTTTTTTTAAAGAAAATCATTGGCCCAGGAGAAAACAGACTGCTGTTTTGTAGTGGCTCTACTATGAACAACAGGCAAGACTAGTAGCCAAGGCTCCTAACCTCTTTGGTTTCCTTGGTTTGTTCAACTTTATACAGACTAGAAATTTTCTATAGCCTCTTCTAGTACTATTTTTTCTTATTTCACAATCTTCCTTATGCACCACACTATTTAGGGATGAATAACCAGTCACTACTAATATCTTGGAAACAAGGAAAGGGACTACGTTCTTCAGTTACTGCCTCTCTC
Source organism: Propithecus coquereli (assembly GCF_000956105.1). NCBI lineage: Eukaryota > Metazoa > Chordata > Mammalia > Primates > Indriidae > Propithecus > Propithecus coquereli. The sequence continues at coordinate 1,760,149 of NW_012148186.1, forward strand.
TTCTCCAACACACGTGTACACATGTATGCAAGCATACACAGCACACACAATCAAATTACGTTTTGTTTGAAAGAGAAAATTTCAGGACATGAGAGAAGCCAAATATCTTATGAATATAGGGACATCCTGAAATGCCTGTTTCATTTTAAGATTAAAATTTAGCTCTGAGATTAATTAATAAACTCCACATAGAGAAGAGGGAATGTCTAGAGGTTCCAGAGGGATGTATACCAAAGTAAGGCATCATCAGAGACATCGCCAGATTGCTATTGTTTGATGGCTATGACACCAGCTGAATGAATCTCCCTCAGTAGGGTCTTACCTTCACTTACGCAGCTTCATTTAGTTTGGTAGGAGCTGCTTTTTACAGCAAAAGATCTACAATTTGCTAGTCCTTTTTTTTTTCTTTCTTCAAAAGGATTATTTAGTTGATCTTCAGGAAGGTCCATTTGTAAACTCAGTGTTTGGAATTCAGCCTCCGATGAGAATATGTGAATATTAGAAGAAACAAAATAAGCCACTTTCTTGCTTTGAAAAAAACAAATGTTTTGTTTTGGTTGTTGTATGAAAAACGGGTAGTTTGATTAATCACAGATCTCTCCCACTTCCAAAAAAATTTATTTCAGAATTCTGTCCCCTTAATGGCTTTAATATAGTTTATTGGATTTCTATGGCCTGTTTGAACTATGAAACTTGATTGGTGTTTTAGTAACTGCACTAAGCTTGGTGGAGAATTTTGAGTTTCAGGTGTGGAAATGTCTCTTCTTTAATTCTATCTGACCTCAATGTCTCCAACTCCCTCTTTTCCTCCCTTCCTCCTGGGAGATGAAATATTTAAGGACCAAGAGAAAATCAAAAATGTTATTGAGAAAAAGGACTATAACTTTCAACCACATAGAAAATATCTGGGAAGGCCTCAGAGTGTGAACACTCTGACTGACAAGGTGGAGAAAGAAAGACAGTGCCAAGCAAGTGTCTCAGTGGTTTCTGACAGTCACCTTCGCCCAGTAACCAGCTGCTCTGAAATCAGCCAATTACTCTCAGGATCACTCTGGGTGGATTAGAATCAATTGCTTTTGCTAATAACGAACACTGCATATCTGACTTCCCACAAAAGACTCTGTCTTGGTCAGTTCTGGCTGCTATAGCAAATCAGCATGGGCTGGATGGTTATGAACAACAGAAATGTATTTCTCACAGTCCTAGAAGTTAGAAGTCTGGAATTAGGGTGCCAGCATGGCAGAGTTCTGGCGAATGCTCTCTTCTGGATTGCCGACTGGCCAACTTCTCGTCGTATCCTCACATAATGGAAAGAGAACAAGCTGGCTCTCTGGCCTCGTATAAGACATTAATCCCATTCATAAGGTCTCCACCCTCACGACTTAATTGCCTCTGAAAGGTGTCACCTCCAAATACTATCACATTGGGGATTAGATTTAAACATGTCTATTTTTTGCAGGGGACACAAATGTTCAGTCCATAACAGACACTAAAACTTACTGCCTGGCTGAGGACCACACAAGTGGCCTGATGGCACATGTGTGTGTATTTTATAGGAACAAATGAGTCAGAGAAGGAATAGCAAAAGGTGAGGGCCACCTTGCTTTCCAACAAAACTTCAGCTCTCCTTTGCCCCCAGACAACAAGCGGTATAGCTAAATTGCTTAAATCTCCATTCTTCATAATATTCAAAGCAAATATTATCTCCCTCCATAGAAATCTTGCCTTTTCTTTCAGATAACTGGCCAGAAATAAAATGCCACTTTCTTTCTCTCTCGAAGGAAACACATCATGGTAGGCATGTTTAAATTTATAGCAGTAGATGGAAACAATTTGCCTCTCAGCCCTTGTAGCCCAAATACCCAGGACTGTACATTTCTTCAGAGAATCAGTATTTACATAATGGCTTGTATTTTGTCAGGTTTGCAGTAAAAATACCCAGCAATTCTTTTAAGTACTATAATTTTGAAAATTTCCATTTATTTCAGAAGACATCATCTAATGGTCCATCAAAGAAAAGAAGCAAAAAAGAATGACAAGTCCCTTCAATAAGCAGATCATAATCTTTCCAATCTTTATGTGATAAACACAGTTTACCACAAGCCAGGAATCTTTTGTTCCTTGTTTAGTAAACCTTTATAGGAAACTTTTCTAGCTATGCAGTTGTCATGAGTGCAAGAGAATCCATCTCAAATGCACCCTCTTTCATGGAGTTATGAAGATACAATACGACCAATTTTAGACAACCTATTATGGCAGGTTATGAATGTTCAAAATTTTTTTCATATGGAAATTTAACTTTTTTTCCTTCTTTTTCTGCAGAAGTTTAAGTTTAAAGTTAAGTTTTCTTTGTCTTCAAGGAGAAGGAAATTTATTTTTTGGTAGATTAACTTTGGCTATAAAGGATCAATAAGACCTGTTGCAAAAGAGCCTGAGGAATAGGGAGGTATTATGGAGCAGGCAAAAGAGAAAGGATCTGGGCACTTACTTAATATCTTGGACAAAAGCCGACAGGAGATGAACTTCCCTTTCAAGAGATTCTACCTGGCTCAGAAAAGGAGGAGAGAGAGAGGAAGGGCTGCCGTGGTATATCTCAGAAAATAAGCCATCTTGGTTGAGGCCTGTTTCACAGCATGACCTATAGGAAGCACCACAGCTCCCTGAAAGACACTGTGTGACCATCCAGAAGCTGTCTGGGAATAAGGTCAACAGAGTGCATCAGTCAGCCACCATGTCCATCCAGGTGTCAGGCTGGCTGTACTTGCTATTATTTCTGGAGAGGATTTTCCTTTACTCCCAAACAACGATTTGCCCACAGATCATCCAGATGCAATAATGCTTGTTTATGCCCAAGAATGTGCTGGGTCTACATTAGACTTAGCCTGTGTAAACCCTACCATTGGCCACACATACCACTAGGACCCTGACCATCTGAGAGCTCAAGATGGGCACAGGTCTTGGCATAGAGGAAAATTGTCTGGGATGGGCAGCAATGAATAGAACCAGTTAGAAAACCACTTGACCTAAGGCAGTGTTTTGTCCTTTCATGAAAAAAGTTCTTAGAATCCACAAGTACCCCAAGCTCAATTTGTTAAGGTAGAATACTTAGTTGGGGTTTGAGAACCAAGAATATTTACTTGCCTGGAGGGTTCAGTATGCATATCCATATTGGAAATCCACTGTAGTAGCAGGTTGAACCACATGAAATTTCAAGTGTTCAAACATTTTTGGCCTATTAAAATGGTAATATTGTGTCATCTAGCATAATAATAGACTATTTGGGGATTTTGGAAGCCAGACAGTGATGGCTACAGAATTTCTTTATAAGAAGGACTTAGAAGAGGTATTCTGGTGGCGGTAGGAGAAGATACCTAAAGAACTTGCAGTGAAACTGCATTCGCTTAGCATCACGGTACTTTTACATAGATTGTTTATTTGGAATGCTCCCCTCCTCCTGTCCTCACCCCAGCCATTCTTGCTATAGCCACTGATCCCAACCAGCTTTATACCTCTTTCTATAACAAACATGACTATAAGCAGGTATGCCCCAAGGTTTTGCCTTCAAACCTATTATTTTCTTTCTATAAATCGCCTCTTCTACCACAATGACTTTCACTATCACATCAAATATATATGTACACATATAGACCCATATTCCTTCAGGCTTTTTTTTAAATCAATTTTATCATTAAGTTCAATATGGCCCATTCCAAACTCTCTAGTTTCTTATTTACAAGAGCAGAGAGTGGTTCAATCCAAGGCCTGTTATATGGCTCTCAAATTCATTTTTTCTGAGTGGGGTATCTCTCAGGGGAGCTGTGGTCTGATGGATCATACCACCCCTCTTCTTGTCCCTCAAGTGTGAACCTTCATTCAAGTTGTTTACAATTTCTCCGTCACCATTTCCTGCACCTTGTTACCAAATCCTGAATCACTTTCTTTGCACAAATCTCTCATTTCTTTTATTAATTCAGCAATAGTGTCTTCTATGTGCCACTCTCATTACTTGCTGTTCCTTCCCATCTTTTCCTTCTCCTGAATGCTGCCACATTTCAGACCTTTCTGAACTTCCTTCTGCCTGAATTTCTGAATTATCTTCCCCACTGTCTCTCTTTGTATCAAACCATCCCCTGCACTGCTGCCAAATCAATATTCCTCATTATTTTTCCATTTTATGAACCTGACCCAAAGATGAATGATTCCTTACCAAAAAGATGGAAAAAAAGAGGAAGAAAAATTGAAACTGGAATAAGGCTAGTCACCAAAAGCAAAACAGGACACCACAGTTACTGGGAAGATCACAACGTCCGTAGTGTTCCAAGGGCATGGCACACTCAGTCAAGATTCAGGCCATAGACAATACCAGAATTTTGAAGAAGAACAATCAGATTCTCACTGTAATGCATTAGAAGTAAAAATGGGAATGCCAGGTAACTCCAGGGGTCATGAATGGTGATCAACACTATGTTCCACTGGAGTTAAAGGTAAAGAAACTGAGTCTGTTTAGAGGCTCCCTGCTTTTTATTTAGCCTGGTGAAAACCTGGGAAGGATTGTATTGTCAGAGAGAAAGTTAAGTATGTCCAATCTTGTGGAACTAGGGAAATAATGCAGAGGCTGATAACCCTATTATTTCTCTGCTCAAAAACATTCAATGGCTTTTTATTCCCCTTAATTGTCAATGAAATCCTTACCATGTCCCTCAACCCACCTTTCTATCCTTGTCTCCAACAACTCCCCTACATACACCTAGTAATCCATTCAACCTGAAAAATGCCAACAATTTTCTACTTTGTGCTTTCATGCTTTCCTCTCCTTAAAATGGTCTCATTGTCTCATCTGTGCTATTCAAAATACTATCTACCATTCAAGTTCTGGTTCAGATCCCACCGCCTCCAAAAAGCATTTCTGAATCAGGAGATAGATTGAATTGCTTCCGCCCCAAACGTTGTACTTCTTGCATTGCATGCTTTATGGAAACCAAATCCTAAGAACCTAATTAAATGCTTGCACATAGTTAGTACTCAGAAAAAAAATACATTGACTTCATCTTGTACTCTATTTTATACCATGGACATTTTACACTCATCTAGTCTCTTCTATGAAATTATAAACTTTTTTCCCCAGACAGGGGCCATAAATTAACTCATTAATCCTTTATGAGGCCTATCACAATGCCTCGTACAAAACAGGCCTCAATCAAGATTTATCTAACTTATTAAATTATCTCATAATATAATTAAATTGTATAGCTCTATACGTGAGCATTTTTTCCCCCAAGGGAAAGCACAAATGCAGTCAAGTTTCCCACATTTGAGGAAACTGCAGATGTCAGCACATCCAGAGTGCAATGGAAGAGCCTCACCCTGGGAAAATCACCTTCGTGATCATGGTGGCTCCTCTGCCAGGTAAGTATCTATACTTGAGTATTTCCATTAGCCTTCTTGGGCACTTTACAGAGAATATAGATGTATTGCCATTAATGTTTGCATTCAAATTTCAATTCCCCAAGCCCCTACTTGCTGAAGAAGGTTTTGATCTTTTACAGAGTTGCCTTACCCCAGTATTTCTGAGAATCTCCTACTGTTCTGACATGTATCCATAAAATCTGTCTTGATGGTCACTGAGTGTAACTGCTTCCCAGTTGGGACCAGGCAGCCCAGGCACTACAGTCCTACTAAGGAGCTATTCAAGGCTAGAATTCTACTGCCAATTCTATTGCTGGCATGGACACAACTGGGAGATCAGAGGTCAGAAATCCTCATCATTGCTTTTTGGAGTGAGAAGGCAAAACCCTTTTCTAGATTCTGTTTAGCTGATTGGTGTGGAGGTGGAGGTGGACGTGGCAGTGAGCCCTTTAATTAGGCCACAGAACTACAAAGGTTCATAGCAGCTGTTAATAACTTTTGTTCAACATCACAGCTAGTAAAAGCATGACTTTGCATCCCAGCTTCTGTTAGTCCCACAGAGCCACTCATATCTAGCTGTCTGGTCGTGATGCTGCTTTTGGGTAATAGATTGCCTTAAACCTTGTCACCATTGCCCCCATCAGCACTGTTCCCCACCACTGCCATCACATGGTGTCTAGATCTGGTGAGCCAGTGGCATCACTAGCATTGCCACTAGCCTTGCTGGGGCACTCTGCAGTCCCTGGGCCCATTTGACATGAAGAAGTACTACTTGATCAAGCTGCATACCAAACCACTGCAGTGTAGCTCTCCACTCATTCACTTGGGCACAAATGATATGGTGATACCTCTCCTTTATATTTCTTTAGAATGGGTCCCCAACAAAAAATATCTCAGCTCAATTCAGTTCTTTCAGCTTATATATGCATATAACTATTTTCTCCCAAGAATCCCCCTGCCCCATTTCACTTCTCTTCCCATATATGTCTAGACTGAGATGAGCTCTGGTATCAGCCACCCAGCTATGCCATAATCAATACTCCCTTTCTCCCTTCAGCCTACTTTGTCTGGCTCACTATTTCGGTCTTCTTTTATCATGAAATCTCTCTCAAGGGTCCTATTTTCTTTCCTGAAAAGGCCTCCATTAAAGGTACAGCAGTCCATTTGATATGTGAGTACCCTTGAACTTCGCTGGTGATCAGGTCCAAGGATTTTTTTATTTATTCCAAGAGATCTTCCATACCAATATAAAGTAATGAATGCAAGTGACATGGAGTGGAGGAAGTTGCATCTAAGCCCTTTATCCTGACCATCTAAGACATCAATAATCACTGTATATCAGAAAATATTTTAAGTCTTCCAAATTCCCTGGAGAAGATCAAAGAATTTAAAAATTTGACCATAACCATACTTAGCTATTAGGCAAAGTTCTAGTCTGTATATATATGAGTAAACTATCTAAGGTTAGGAAAAGACCCACTCAAAAGTATTAGAGGCAGCAGTGCAAGGTACCCAGAGAACGCTAACAAACAATTGTGCCTGTTCACATCAACCAGACTAGAAACTCTTATTATTTAACAACCAGTAATGTAAACTTTGCAATGATTACCTTCCTGTCAAAATTTGTAAGGCATACAGGCAAGTAGAAAGATACAACCTATAATGAAGAGAACAGTCAATCAATAGAAACTGACACAGATGTGGCACATATGTAAGAATTAGCAGAGGACATTAAATGATTAATTTAACTGAATGTCTTATGTTCGAAAAGACAAATGAAGGTGTGAAATCTATACAAACAGATCCGAGTCAAACTTTTGTAGATGAATATTCTAATATGAGATGAAACTTAAATTGGATGAGATTAATGGAAGTTTAGATACTATAGAAGACTGACGACCTTGAACATAAGGCCATAGAACTTACGCAAAATAAAAAACATTTTAAAAAAGTAAACAATCAGCTGTGGGAGAACTTCAAGTGCCCTAATATATATGTCACAGGACTTTACAAAAGGGAGAGGGAGAAAAATATTAAAGAAAGAATGGATGAATTTTTTCCAAATTTGAGGAAAACTATAAACCCATAGATCCCAGAAGCTCAATGAATCTCAAGTGAAAGAAACATGAAGAAAACTACACCAAAAGACACATAATCAGATTGCTCAAGACATGTATTTAATAGAAAATCTTAAAAGTGACAGCATGGGGGTAGAGGAGAGACACTTCATAGAAAGCAAAAGACACATAGGGATGACAGCAACAGCAGATTTCCTATTGGAAACAATGCAAGTGAGGAAACAGTCGAGCAAACAAAACTACCAACCTAAAATTCTATACCCAGAAAAAATGGACCTACACAAAGATATAGAGAGACTGGAAATGCTAGCTACATAGGTAAATATATAAGATTTTCTTCTGTGTAAATATCTTTAAAATATAATGACTATTTAAACAAAAATAATGTACTATTGTAGGTATAAAATGTATAAAAGTAAAATATATTTAACTACTGTTATATATAAATAAGAGTAGCACAGAGGCTGGGAAGAGAGAAATGCAAGTATGCTATTATAAACATCTTGTACTATATGTGGAGTTATATAACAGTACTTGAAGATAAGCTGTAATAAGATGTATACTATGAGTTTAAAGCAATCATTAGAATAAAAAAACAAAAAGTACTGTTATAGCTAATAACCCAACAAAGGAGATACAACAAAATTTTAAAATACTCAATGATTCCAAAAGAAGGCAGAAATAGAAAACAAAAAGCAGATGGAACAAATTGAAAACAAATAGCAAAATGGTAGATTTAAACCTAGCCATACCAATAATCATATTATTGACTATCATTGCCTAAACATCCCAATTAAAAGGCAGATTATCAAATTTGATTTAAAAAAGACACGACTCTAAGCTGTCTAAAAGAATCATGTGAATTATAAAGAGACAAAATGTTTTTAAAAAGGAATATAAAAAGATATACCATACAAACACTAACCACAAGTAGGTAGGTATGGTTATATTAATATCAGGCTAATTAAAATTCAGAACAAGAAATATTATAAAAGATAAAGATGGATATTTAATAATAGAAATATTGACTCAAACATAACAATCCCAAATGTGTATGTAAGTAATACCAGAGTTGAAAAGATAAGCAAACTCACAATCATATTTATATTATATATAAAGATGCTTATTTTTTAAAGAACTGCCTCATGTGATTGTCAGGTTGGCAAGTCTGAAACCCGTGGGGCAGGCCCACAGGCTGGAAACTCAGGCAGGAGTTGATGTTGCACGCTTGATTGCAATGAATCACAAGTGAACTTTTTAGGATAACAGAATAGTTTGTTTTGATTAGAGTGAGATTACATGGGTGAAAAAAATTTGTCAAAGAACATCAGATTATTCACTTCAAAAGGAATTCATGTTATTGTGTGTAAATTGTACTCTAATAAAGTTAGAGCATATTTTAGGTAATATATACTTATTGCAACAAGTCAGAGTATAGAGATGTATTAAAAACTTAAATAGTCTCACCCTACCCCAAATCCACTTCCCTGAAGTAAGCAATGGTTAAGAGATTCCTCTCTGTTGCCTTCCTTAATACCACTCTTGTTCTTTACCAGCCTTCTCTACACTCCTCAATGGAAGTTGCGACTCTGCCGGTCCCTAGATAGCAGTGTTCTTCAGTATTCCGTCCTAAATTATTTCCTTATATTGCTGCATATGTTTTATTGTTTGATCTCACATTCATCTATTACCTCTAAGATGATGACTTCAAAATCTAATGTCACTGACATTGACTCTTTTTCTGCATGCTAAAGGGTATCTCTCCTAAAATATCCCACAGGAACATCTCAGTGAACATGTCATCTTCCCCCAAATTGCCCCTTGCCTTCATTCACTTCCTTCCTTGTTGAAAGACACTGTCGTTCACTCAATCCCCCCACCAGAACCTGGGAAGTCAATTCCTAATATGATGGACAAGGAGCAATAATAAGCTTTTGGAGTCACAGCTTTAGTTCTGAGGAGGAATAGTATAATCAGCTGGGCAAGAACAAACCCTGCCTTCACTACGTGCTCTACAGCCTCCTTCTAGTAAATGTTTCTTTGACCAAAGAGATAGTGACCTAGTTAATTTCACCTGCACAACTTGTCATGTTACCCACATAGTCCTGCAGGGGAGGGTTGTAAAGGAAGTTTCCATGCCCTTGGATGTTCGTCATGGACTTCCATTAGCTGACAGTCCAGGACAGTTTCCCTCCAGCCCCATCATATCTTACCAGGCTATTAAAATAATTTCTTAATTAGATTCCTGGATCTAATCTCCAAATATTCAAACTAGACCCCTTTCCCCACGTTGCTGCAAAGTATTTTTTCTAGAAAAAGTACCAAAGATTTAGAATTGTACATTGGGCCCTCCATGAGAGGATTTCCAAAAGCTGTTCACACCATGCCTTTGCCCTACATTTTTCTCTAAACTCGATATGCTGATCTACCTTCCAGCTTTCACTTCACTCACTTCATCAGCCTACAATGCCCTCTTTACTTCATTACTACACACCAAGAAAAATTCCCAGTCATTTTCTAATCTCAGACAAAGCATTCTCTCTTCGGTGAAAATTTTCTGACATCTCTTCCCACTCCAGTTCTAGTATAACTCATTTTATGTCTTCTGTACCCTAATCAGTACTGTCTTATGCTATATCACCTATAAAATCTTTTTATTTAATTAAATGTCTTGTGGCTTATGCAACTTTCATATTCAAGGCTCAGCACAGGATTTCTCAACCCTGGTATTACTGACATTTTGGACCAGATAGCGTCAATAGGGGCTCTCCTGTGTGTTGTTGCATGTTTAGTAGCATCCCCGGCTTCTATCACTAACTAGTACTTTTCATACCTCAGCATGACAATCGAAATTGCTAATGTCCCCTTGTGGGCAAAAGTCACCTTGGTTGAAAATCGCTTGCCTAATAAAAACCTATCTGGGCACATAAAAACATGTGAAATTAATCAGAATATGTACGGTGCTTTAGGTGTGACAAGCAATGAGAGAAAAGGGTAGAACTTAGCATATCATCCCATCATTAGCCTTGAGCAGAGAGGGATGAAATGGGTAGGCAATAGACTGAGACAGAAAGGCTACAGTGTTGGGGCCTATGGAAAAAGAAGGGTTCCATGTGGAACCAAAATAAGTAAGAAACATGAATGTGTTCTCTCCTCTGTTCTCTCTACAAGAGAAGTCCAAGCTAGTAATTAATGGAGCCAAACTTTGAACCCTAGTCTTTATGCTTAATCAAGCAGAGGACTGTGTGGATTCCATAGCGTAAACATGATCACAGCTGGACAACCTGAAGGTATATACCAAGTGGAGCAGGACTGTGCTCCAATGTTTTCACCTAAAATGCAAATAGATTTCACTGGTTCATGAAGGTGAAAAATGGTTTGGTATTTCCCCAAAATTGATTGCTGCCCTCTTGGAGACCTGAGAAGGATTGGTGAACACCCTACTTTAATGGACTAGAAATGAGATGGAAACTCCTTCCTTCTCAGATCTGGATTTGGTCACCAAGATTTGGAAAACATATGCGGAAAAAACTACAGAATGCTTTGGATTTAAATGAGCAGGGTTTTTAGAACAGGTCAAATTTATTTTTGCACTGAAATACAGAACATGTGAGAAACATAATGGAAATGCAGAAATCATAAATAGCAAAGCTAATGCCAACACAGCAGCAGTACAAAAGATCAGCAAAGAGGCATGACTGAGTGTTAAAAATAAAATAGGTTCTGAAGAGACACACTGAATATAGGAATTTTTTGTTTTGTTTTTTAAAGCCAGTGTAACAAATGATGGCAATAGTAACTTTGGCAGACTGCACAAAAGCTAGGTATCTCAGAAAATGATTCTCTCTTCCCTAGCAAAAATAATATTAAAATGAAACTGGGATATTTATTTCTCTTTTTAACACAGCAGGGATCACTTACAGTAAATAAGCCTAAAAATGCTCCAATGCAAGAACCACTGATGCTGTTAACAACTGACTATTGTCATTATCCACACAATACATTAAATGCCCAAACCATGCCTACCTCTGCCTTCTGCCTTCAAAGTGCTGTTTATTTTTCCCCATAAAATCTTAAAAGATGTTATTAAATAGAAAGGAAGCTCCTCAACAATTCTTTCTCTCACTTCACCTTGTGCTGACCCCCAATGGCCCAGAGAAAGTAGACCGAAAAGGCAGCATAAAGATTAGGCACTAGATGTGGAAGAACTTACCAATTAGACCATTATTTTTATTCAGCATCTCCACTGTGTCAAGAATTTGTATCAGGTTCTGTGAAAATAAAAATAAATAAATAAAGAGTCAAAATTAAACATTTTTTCTTGAGTTTAAGAGTCATGAAGGAGGACAACAGGCCCACGAATCAACTCTAAGTACACAAAGGAGGCTGCTTAGATCAGAGAGCAGAGGCACAGGAAGTGCCTGAGTCTTCAAGGGGCTCAATCAATGGAGGCATTCAAGAAGAATGTGTAATTGTTAAAGGGTGTGTGACAGACACTTAAAAGCAGAACAGATCCTTATCAATCCGAGAGAAAATTAAATTCACAGCACTTGAAATCAGAGGGGTGAATTAAAGGGCATTAATATGGCCTCACTTGCAGGCTTGAGCAAGTGGCTCACTCTCTCTGAGCCTTGTTTTTCTCATTTATAAAATGTTGCCACATGAATTTCTTACTCACAGATTGGTTGTGAAGCTCAAGTGAGATAATTCACCTTGTACATGCATAAGCAGTGTCGTTGTTATTACAATGATGCCCAGAAAAATGAACTTAAAATTACTGGGTGGGAGAAAATGTATCAAATTGATCAAAAGTGATTTTCTCTTGATATTAGGATTAGAGGAACTACTCTCCTCCTTTCTACTTTTCTGCATTTTCCACATTTTCTATAATAAACATATTTTATAATCAGTAAAACATCTGCATTTAAAACAAATTTTAAAGTTATTAAATGATTATAAATGCTAATACAACTTCACATAGTCAAGTGGCTTGGAAATGTGCAAATCCTTGATTATACTGAATGCTTAAATTGTGTTAAACATTGTCCTAGGTCACATCCAGAAATGAAGCAGCATGTTCCGGGTCCTCGGGGAGTTTAGTCTTGTGAATAAATGTTCCCTCCTCTCTGTTTCTTGAAAAAAGAAGTCCAAGTAAATTGCTGTGTGGATAGACCTTCATGAAGAAGTTACCAATGTCCAACAGAGTTTCAGGATTGGGAATCAGGTGATGTGAGTTCAAATCCTGGTTAATATCAGCAAATATTTTTCTTTTTTTTTTTATTTCAGCATATTATGGGGGTACAGATGTTTAGGTTACATATGTTGCCCTTGCTCCCCCTCCCCCACCAAGTCCGAGTTTCAAGTATGTCCATTCCCCGGATGGTGCACATCGCACTCTTTGTGTATCCATATACCCGCCCCTCTTTCCTCCCTGCCCCCTCCCCTCTGCCCGACATCCAATAGATGTTATTTTTCTATGTGCACTTATGTGTTGATCAGTTAATACCAATTTGATGGTGAGTACATGTGGTGCTTGTCTTTCCATTCTTGGGATACCTCACTTAGTAGAATGCGTTCCAGCTCTATCCAGGAGTATACAAGAGGTCCTATATCACCATTGTTTCTTAAAGCTGAATAGTACTCCATGGTATACATATACCACATTTTATTAATCCACTCATGTATTGATGGACACTTGGGTTGTTTCCACATCTTTGCAATTGTGAATTGTGCTGCTATAAACATTCGGGTGCGGGTGTCTTTCTCATACAGTATCATTTGGTCTTTTGGGTAGATGCCCAGTAATGGGATTGCTGGATCGAATGGTACTTCTTGTATCTCTTTAAGGTATCTCCATATTGCTTTCCACAGAGGTGCACTAGTTTGCAGTCCCACCAACAGTGCGTGAGTGTTCCTATCTCTCTGCATCCACGCCAACATTTATTGTATATATATCCAAGGCTATAGACTTGTTTTTCACTGCTATGTTCTCTGTGCCTAGAAAATGCCCAGCACATAGTAGGCAGTCAATTAATATTTGCTGATATTTTCCACAACAGCTCATTTAGTCATGGGCCGCATTAGTATACTATTTTAGCTTCCTTTTAGTCTCTTTTATCTAAATTCCGTTTTTTATCTGACTCCCTTCACTCCGACAACCTGGATTTTTATTGCTTGTTCATATTTGGCTTTATTTTTTTTAACTTATCTTGGATTTATTGATTAGGTCTTCATCAATTCCCCAGCTTAGAAACAAGTCTCTTAAGAATTCACTCTTCATTAATCTCTTCCCATTGACCTACAGTGACTGTGACAATTGCTGCTGCTTTGCAGAGATGCCCCCTCATAATGAGATATTAGGGATGATTTTCTAAGATTGTGACAAAGTTCATTCATAACTTGTACAAGGAGAATGGAGGTCTAAGATGAAATAGTAGCAGCACAAGTTTCCTGATATGTGGATATCACTTAAAAACCTATATCCCAGAAAGTAGAGGAGACTGGCAAAGGCAAATCAGGCAGGTAAATTTGTGAATATGCGATTATGAGACAGGGTAGTGAGAGAGAAAGTAAAATAGGTTGGCTTCTGGGACCTAACCAGAATGGAGACCAGAGCAGAATCCTAGTATCGTGAGTTGAACCACACAGCCATATGACGTCGTAGGTGGCAGGACTTGGGTTTAAGAGTTCTGACTTGGGGCCTTCTTATAAGCATAGGTCCCCCTAAAGGAAAGTTCTATTACTAAAAGAAAGTCTAAAAATTATAGAAAGCCCATGGAACAAAAACCCAGAAGGCATCAATTGGGTTAGAATTACAGATCAAACAGGAAGCATGGTTCCATACCAAAACTGAACAAATACTCCATTAGAATTCCCTTACCACTTCCTGCCTTTGCCTAAAACCCAGATTATGCCAAGACAGACATTTATGTAGTTAGTATTGAGCTGGTAAAGAGTGGTCGTGAATCAACGGATAGTATGTACCAGGGAAATAAGTCAGGGACTAAAGGCACAGAGAGAGAATACTTTTCTAAAATAAATTGTCAAGAGGTTGGGTAGGTGGAAGAAAGTAGTTTGAATGTTGCGTCAAAGCTGGGAGGTGAAGGAGGAAAGAAAGTCTACAAGAGCAACTGTGCTCAATGGTTACTACAGCACCAAGAAGTGCTTACCAGCACAGATGCTCGATCCAGTATCGCCAGTTTTATTGTTTTGAGCAGACCACTTAGTTGGTGTGATCATGCAATGAATGCAAAAGGAGATTGGGAGCTAAACTAATAAGTTAAATATCAATATAGATGAAGGTGAAAGCATGTGCAAACTGGGGGTTGAAAAGAAAACAAAGCACAGAGGCTAGCATTTTATACAGCAATTTCCAGTCTTAAGATTGTGGATCCCCAGGAGGCCCTTGAACTATTACTAGGAATGTTCAAATCCATATGCTTCCCAGGCATTTTCAAATAATGAGATAATATGCTTGCATATATCACTACTGTTTTCAAATCTCTGTAGGTGCTATAAGATTAATCAAATATGAATTAATTTAAAAGGTTTAATAATTTATTGAATTTATAAAAGTTTATTTTCATTATATATTTTATTAGTAATTAAAAATACCAAAATATAACTACTATCAGATATTAGTGGGCAAAAAAATGGTTGATGTTAGAAAATACTCATCATAGTCACATTGGCTGAGAACTACTGCTTTAGAAGAAAAAAACAGAGTCAATATCACCCAAAAGAGAAAACAACTAGAATTGAGGGTGTCAGGGTGAAGGCAATGCAGTAAGGTGGAGAGAAGTAAGACTCTATCATCAATTCAGATCCCAAACTGTGGGATCTTAGGCAAATTATTTATCTTTCTATGAATTTTTCATCAAACTTAAAATGGTTATAGCATTATCCAAGTGTACAGTGTTGTTGTAAGGATTAATGACAATGTATACAAAGATGGAAGGCCTGGGCATGTGTCTTGTTTTGACTCATAGAATATGGGCAGAACTGACAATATGCCAGTTTCAAGCCAACGTCTTTGTCCTCCTATGAACCCCATGGAAAGAACTGGTTGCTGCTAGTCCAAGAAGAATGTGAAGGCATGTGAAGTCTTCTAAATCTAAAACCAACCTGAAACTCAGATCCAAGCCCAGTCAATACAAAACATGCAGGAACACCATCCATGCCAGCAAACCTGCAGAGACATGCAAAGAAGAAGAAGAAATGTTTCTTGCTATAAGCCACTGAAATTTAGGGTGTTTGTTATGCATCATCACAGCAACAAAATATGATTGGTACAGTATGACTATAGTACAATTTAGTATCTAACAAGGAAACCCGTATTTATTCTTTTTTATGTATTTTTAGTTATACTCAGATGTATGTTCTTTCATACGAAGTTTAATATCCCCTATAATACAAAGGTTACAAAAAAGAAAAACCATAGAATTAAGTTGCTATTTCTAATTAATATCACGTCTTTCCATTATTCAGATACTGTTTTATGTGCTGTAATGTAATTTTATAGTTTTCTTTAAATGGGTCCTTTATCACATAGTTTGTCACTCTTGGAAATGGACCATTTTCCCATTTCTATTTTTAGCGTGTTATTGCCAGTAAAGATAAGGCTAATAATTTTTGCCTATTAACCTTACCTCCAACTACTGTATCAAATTTCCATATTAAACATATTAGTTTTCTTAACTTATTGCTTTTTTAAGCTATCATATCAGTAGGATAAAAAATAATTGTATCCTTCTTTTTCATAGTAGTTATTGAAATTTATTTCCACTTTGTTGTCTTAGTGTGGTCAATATAGTATAAAGTCTTAGTGGGAAACATTATGAAGAGCAGCATAATTGCAACTTAGATAAGCACTTAAAGTTATAACAGAAATATTATGGAGAAAATACGTTATTATATTGGAATTAAACAAAAGGATTTAGCAATGCTAGATTTAAACTGTATAGTTTATCACAAACTACAAAAGAACTTTAACAAAGAAAAATACCTCAAGGTCTCTCACTAAGTGATGTATCAGGGGAGTCATATTACCAACCAAAATCTCTATGTGGATAAAGCTATTTAGTTCCTCTAGTACCTAGATGTTGATCTTTGATAACACTTTTCAATAGAAGCAACCCTGTTCTTTGGGACAGGGGGGAAATCAAGACGGACCTAGAAAAGGTTGTTGCTAGAAAATGAGGATGCTTTTTTAAAATGCCTGAGGTAGTGCTGAAAACACAAAGAAATGTCTAAAGGGGTTTTCACTGGCCAATTAGAACAGCATGATTATCAGAAGGAAACTAAAAATGTGAGTTGACTGGAACAGGTTGCATTTGGGGAAAAAATTCATCTATAATGATACTCAAAAAGAAAAATAGAAAGTTAAATATAATAAGGATTATATAGTTTCAATGAGAGAGGAGTATTGATTTGTGTAGATATTCTGTTTATTTTACTAAGTGTATATTTGTTTATAGAAATTACATACATATTTTCTCTGCCAGTCTAAGCAGAGTAGATAGAGAAAACTGGAAATAGACTCAATAATATCAGAGAATTTTGCAAAAGAAAGAAAAGAAAACCAAGGTACATAAAAAGCTGTAGTTTTACATTTAAAATAAATTTTTAAAAGAGAGACAGTAATTATCTCCAGGAAAAATTCAAAGGGAAGCATTGTTCTGATAGGACTATTAGCCTTGATATAAATAATATTCAAAAGTCATAACAATAAAATCACTGATTTTGGATTAACCAAGATTTGTAATATAAATATTTTGGAAAGATCGTGGGGAGGTGA
>NW_012148186.1:1777478-1780688 GCF_000956105.1 Propithecus coquereli
TTTCTTAAAGCTGAATAGTACTCCATGGTATACATATACCACATTTTATTAATCCACTCATGTATTGATGGACACTTGGGTTGTTTCCACATCTTTGCAATTGTGAATTGTGCTGCTATAAACATTCGGGTGCGGGTGTCTTTCTCATACAGTATCATTTGGTCTTTTGGGTAGATGCCCAGTAATGGGATTGCTGGATCGAATGGTACTTCTTGTATCTCTCTAAGGTATCTCCATATTGCTTTCCACAGAGGCTGCACTAGTTTGCAGTCCCACCAACAGTGCGTGAGTGTTCCTATCTCTCTGCATCCACGCCAACATTTATTGTATATATATCCAAGGCTATAGACTTGTTTTTCACTGCTATGTTCTCTGTGCCTAGAAAATGCCCAGCACATAGTAGGCAGTCAATTAATATTTGCTGATATTTTCCACAACAGCTCATTTAGTCATGGGCCGCATTAGTATACTATTTTAGCTTCCTTTTAGTCTCTTTTATCTAAATTCCGTTTTTTATCTGACTCCCTTCACTCCGACAACCTGGATTTTTATTGCTTGTTCATATTTGGCTTTATTTTTTTTAACTTATCTTGGATTTATTGATTAGGTCTTCATCAATTCCCCAGCTTAGAAACAAGTCTCTTAAGAATTCACTCTTCATTAATCTCTTCCCATTGACCTACAGTGACTGTGACAATTGCTGCTGCTTTGCAGAGATGCCCCCTCATAATGAGATATTAGGGATGATTTTCTAAGATTGTGACAAAGTTCATTCATAACTTGTACAAGGAGAATGGAGGTCTAAGATGAAATAGTAGCAGCACAAGTTTCCTGATATGTGGATATCACTTAAAAACCTATATCCCAGAAAGTAGAGGAGACTGGCAAAGGCAAATCAGGCAGGTAAATTTGTGAATATGCGATTATGAGACAGGGTAGTGAGAGAGAAAGTAAAATAGGTTGGCTTCTGGGACCTAACCAGAATGGAGACCAGAGCAGAATCCTAGTATCGTGAGTTGAACCACACAGCCATATGACGTCGTAGGTGGCAGGACTTGGGTTTAAGAGTTCTGACTTGGGGCCTTCTTATAAGCATGGGTCCCCCTAAAGGAAAGTTCTATTACTAAAAGAAAGTCTAAAAATTATAGAAAGCCCATGGAACAAAAACCCAGAATGCATCAATTGGGTTAGAATTACAGATCAAACAGGAAGCATGGTTCCATACCAAAACTGAACAAATACTCCATTAGAATTCCCTTACCACTTCCTGCCTTTGCCTAAAACCCAGATTATGCCAAGACAGACATTTATGTAGTTAGTATTGAGCTGGTAAAGAGTGGTCGTGAATCAACGGATAGTATGTACCAGGGAAATAAGTCAGGGACTAAAGGCACAGAGAGAGAATACTTTTCTAAAATAAATTGTCAAGAGGTTGGGTAGGTGGAAGAAAGTAGTTTGAATGTTGCGTCAAAGCTGGGAGGTGAAGGAGGAAAGAAAGTCTACAAGAGCAACTGTGCTCAATGGTTACTACAGCACCAAGAAGTGCTTACCAGCACAGATGCTCGATCCAGTATCGCCAGTTTTATTGTTTTGAGCAGACCACTTAGTTGGTGTGATCATGCAATGAATGCAAAAGGAGATTGGGAGCTAAACTAATAAGTTAAATATCAATATAGATGAAGGTGAAAGCATGTGCAAACTGGGGGTTGAAAAGAAAACAAAGCACAGAGGCTAGCATTTTATACAGCAATTTCCAGTCTTAAGATTGTGGATCCCCAGGAGGCCCTTGAACTATTACTAGGAATGTTCAAATCCATATGCTTCCCAGGCATTTTCAAATAATGAGATAATATG
Source organism: Propithecus coquereli (assembly GCF_000956105.1). Lineage (NCBI taxonomy): Eukaryota > Metazoa > Chordata > Mammalia > Primates > Indriidae > Propithecus > Propithecus coquereli. Next base: position 1,779,333 of record NW_012148186.1, read on the forward strand.
CTTGCATATATCACTACTGTTTTCAAATCTCTGTAGGTGCTATAAGATTAATCAAATATGAATTAATTTAAAAGGTTTAATAATTTATTGAATTTATAAAAGTTTATTTTCATTATATATTTTATTAGTAATTAAAAATACCAAAATATAACTACTATCAGATATTAGTGGGCAAAAAAATGGTTGATGTTAGAAAATACTCATCATAGTCACATTGGCTGAGAACTACTGCTTTAGAAGAAAAAAACAGAGTCAATATCACCCAAAAGAGAAAACAACTAGAATTGAGGGTGTCAGGGTGAAGGCAATGCAGTAAGGTGGAGAGAAGTAAGACTCTATCATCAATTCAGATCCCAAACTGTGGGATCTTAGGCAAATTATTTATCTTTCTATGAATTTTTCATCAAACTTAAAATGGTTATAGCATTATCCAAGTGTACAGTGTTGTTGTAAGGATTAATGACAATGTATACAAAGATGGAAGGCCTGGGCATGTGTCTTGTTTTGACTCATAGAATATGGGCAGAACTGACAATATGCCAGTTTCAAGCCAACGTCTTTGTCCTCCTATGAACCCCATGGAAAGAACTGGTTGCTGCTAGTCCAAGAAGAATGTGAAGGCATGTGAAGTCTTCTAAATCTAAAACCAACCTGAAACTCAGATCCAAGCCCAGTCAATACAAAACATGCAGGAACACCATCCATGCCAGCAAACCTGCAGAGACATGCAAAGAAGAAGAAGAAATGTTTCTTGCTATAAGCCACTGAAATTTAGGGTGTTTGTTATGCATCATCACAGCAACAAAATATGATTGGTACAGTATGACTATAGTACAATTTAGTATCTAACAAGGAAACCCGTATTTATTCTTTTTTATGTATTTTTAGTTATACTCAGATGTATGTTCTTTCATACGAAGTTTAATATCCCCTATAATACAAAGGTTACAAAAAAGAAAAACCATAGAATTAAGTTGCTATTTCTAATTAATATCACGTCTTTCCATTATTCAGATACTGTTTTATGTGCTGTAATGTAATTTTATAGTTTTCTTTAAATGGGTCCTTTATCACATAGTTTGTCACTCTTGGAAATGGACCATTTTCCCATTTCTATTTTTAGCGTGTTATTGCCAGTAAAGATAAGGCTAATAATTTTTGCCTATTAACCTTACCTCCAACTACTGTATCAAATTTCCATATTAAACATATTAGTTTTCTTAACTTATTGCTTTTTTAAGCTATCATATCAGTAGGATAAAAAATAATTGTATCCTTCTTTTTCATAGTAGTTATTGAAATTTATTTCCACTTTGTTGTCTTAGTGTGGTCAATATAGTATAAAGTCTTAGTGGG
>NW_012148186.1:1783128-1786683 GCF_000956105.1 Propithecus coquereli
AGCAAGTTAACTTTTCCACTTTAATATACTAATGTAGTAAGTGATACTCCTAGATTTTCCTTTTTAAACCATTCTTTCATTTCTGAGATAAATAAAACTCGGTCATGATTTGCTAACATTTTAATACACTTTGTTGGTTTGCAAATATTTTCCTTGAACTCTTATACCTATGATCATAAGTGACATTAGTCTATGATTTTCATATTGCATTCGGTTTGGTAATCAAAGTTATACTGGACTGATAAAATAAGCAGCAAAATATCTCCTCTTTTTCTATTTGAAACTATTCTTTGAAATAGTTCTAGAAACTCCCCTGAAGAACAGAATAATCTGTCCACTGTTTGGTAAAAGGTATCTGTATAACTACTACCTGGATTTCATTTTCTTTAATGGGAAAATGTTAACTTCTGATTTGATTTCTTTAGTAGGATTGGGGACTATTCTGGCTTTCTACTTTATCTTGAGTAAATTTTAGAAAATTATAGTTTTCTATGGAATTGTCAATTTCATCAAGTTCTTTACTCTTCCATAACTGTTACGTAACAAACCATCCCAAAACCCAGTGGATTAAAACAACACAATAATTTATTGTGCTCACTAATCTTCCATTTGGTCAGGGTTTAGTTGGATGGCTCATTTCTGCTCCACATGGCATTAGCTGAGAAAATGACTGAAGCTGAACGGCTCACTTCCAACAGGCTCACTAACATGGCTGGTAAGAGCTGCTGGGACCTGAGCCTGGGCTGTTGGACTGAGGCCTCAGTTATTCTACATGTGGGCATCTCCACAGAATTGCTTTGGATTCAATAAAGCAAGGTGAATTGGTTCCAGCATAAGTGTTCCAGGAGACAGGAAGTGGAAGCTGCCAGTCTCTAATATCTGAGTCTAGAAAGGAGCATACCATCATTTCTCCGGTGAAATCTAGTAACAGAACCCTATTAGAATTAAGGTAATAGACATAGATGTCTTGATAGGAAATGTCAAGAAATCTTTAGTCTATCACATCAACTTACTTGTATGAAATTATTCATATAGTTTTGTTACCTTTTAAATAGCTATACAGTAACACTTTAGATCCATCGTACGTATTTTTATATGTAGTCTATTTATAATGATTATTACTTTCTAACTTCCATTATGATTTTATTCTTGGACCCATTATTTAGAAAAATGTTTTAAATATCTAGTTATATTCCCTTTCAAATATTTTTATTATGAATTTCTAACCTAATTGTTTTGTGGTCAGAAAGCTGATGTATGATACTATCTCTTTGACATTTTTGAGACTTGCTTCCAGGTCTAATGTAAGTTCAGTTTTCATAAACGATTCAGATGTGCTTGAAAAAAACGTATATTATCAAAGCATTAGTTGTAGTGACATGTATATATGTGAAAATTATGAAGTATGGACTTGAAGGAAGACAAATTACTCAAGGAGACCCTTTAGCTCAATCGATTAGAAAAAAAAAATGCTCCTTTTGGTAGTTTCTGGGTATTTCAAGCAAGAAGAAATGTAATATAGGAAATTAGGTACCTCCAAAACAATTAGAAGGCCTGACAGATTAAAGATCAAAAAAAAATCATTGCTAGTTTTTAGAAAATTAGAACACTGTAAAAATGAGTGAAAACTATCATGATAATTTCAACTTCATACATCCCTTAGGTGGGTGATTCACCAAAGACCTAGTTGTGTCTATTGTCCGCCAAATCCCACCCACCAAATCCCACCCACAGTCTGCAGAGCAGTAAACTCTTCCGCTAATCCTCTCTTCAAAATGCCATAGGTCTTCTCGCGGGAGAATCTAAACCAGAAATCTTAAGGCAAGGAATCTTAGGAAATATGCTTGCCACATTTCCTGTCCCTGAAAACCAAGAGAAAGCATAAAAAAAAATGAGGATGGATACCGGTTACAAAAACAAGAAAGAAACCCACTAAACCCCACAATATACAGCACAGTAGACCAATTTAAAGAGAGGTATCCTTTCCACAGTTAGTGCAGATGACTTAGAGACCTGGGTTTTAGTTCCCACGTGGGCCTTGTCATCAAGTTTGCATAAGATACAATTCCACTGCTCAACCTTATTAATTTTATAGTTCAAATAATCTCCACTTTTACTGATTTGGGGCTGCTCTATCAATTAATGAGACAATTTTAATCTTTCAATGTGATGTAGATTTATTCTTTTCTTATAATTTTATCGAATTTATATATTTTAAAGCTACCAGGTACATATAATTTTAAGCTTGCTATGTCTTCCTGGTGATGAATATTTCATCAACTTGTAGTGATTCTATTTATTTCCAATAGTACTTTTTATTTCCCCTCAAGTCTATTTTGTCTGAGATTAAAATAGACACACCAGCTTTCTTTGAATAATATTTGTTTGCAATCTCTTCTTCTGTCTTGTAACTTTCAATCTTTCTTTGTTCTTATGGTTTAGGTTGATGTCTTACAAATAGCATATAGACAGATTGTGTGGGATTTTTATTCAGTCTGAAAATTCTTATTTTTTACCTGAAAAATTTGTACATTTACCATGATAACCTATTTACTTGGATTAATTCCTACCATAATATTTATCTTACTTTTCTCTACATTTTTTTCTCATTTCTTGTATTCCTTTGGAAAGACTGAGTTTCTTTCTTGTTGTTGTCTTCTCTTTAAAATATTCCTATACTAGTTTGGAAGGTGAATATTCTGCTTCTATTAAATATTTGGGTGTTTACCTTACCATTTTAACATGCCAAGTTAACCATTTAAAATTTTAAATAATATATTACCCCTTCCCAAATAACACAATTAGATTGCACAGTTATAACTGTTTAAGTCCGATGACTGCCTTCATAAATTACCTTCTATTTTTCCTAGTATTTTAATTCTATCTTTTCTAATCTCCAAAATTAGATATTACTATTGATGTTGTTGTTTATATTTCACATTGGTTTGGATCTGCCCATTGGTTTTCTATCTCCAATAAATAGCACATCTCCTTCTTACGCAGATTCTGAACTAATTAAAAGAAAATCAAGAAAGAGCCAAACATGGGAAACAAAATAGGACTAACATTCTTGAATGTGGCTTAAATCTATGGGCAAGTGGGCTTTATGATACTGAACCAAAAAATGAGACAAATTTACCCACAGGAGCCACGAATAAGGCAGGCCTCTCTACGTGGGACCTATGTCCCTGCAAAACATGGATGAAGGAACAGAGTGGAATATGTGCTTCCTGCAAGCAATTAGGCATCTATCTGATCATGAACACTATAAAACTAATGAGAAAACCAATCACTCTAATACTAATACTTTGATTATAGGTTAAGTGCCTTATAATAGTAAGTTTTATAATCAGTTTCAAAATACTCCATATTCTGTTTTTAAGGATTTGAAGCATTTAATAAAGTCAAAAATTTGACTCTATTTTCTAATCTTTAAAGTATTTAAGAAAAGTTGATGAGTACTCTTTTATAATTTTTAATTTCTAAGTTTTGATATATTAGTTATACAAGTACTATTTAAAGTTTTAGATGAATTCTATTATATAAATGTATGAT
>NW_012148186.1:1791203-1792695 GCF_000956105.1 Propithecus coquereli
TTTTTTGAGACAGGGTCTAACTCTGTTGCCCAGGCTAGAGTGCAGTGGTGTGATCATAACTCACTGCAACCTCAAACTCCTGGGCTCAAGCCATCTCCCCACCTCAGCCTCCTGAGTAGCTAGAATTACCAGTACCTACCACAATGCTTGGCTATATTTTAAATTTTTTTGTAGAGATGGGGTGCCATTATGTTGCCCAGGCTGGCCTCGAGCTATCCTCCTGCCTTGGCCACCCAAAGCTTTGGTGAGCCACCGCACCAGGCCTAGTTCGCAGAACTTTTAATGCTATAGCTTCTATTCAATGTGATGAGAGGAAATAAGCCACCCCATGGTAGGAACGGAGGACAAACCTGGCCCAAGCCAGAGAGTATTGGCCTGCAGGGAAAAGAGCTGGTAGGAGACACATTTGTTAAGTGTCATCAGAATTAACATAAAGGTCAACGAGAATGAGGGTAGAGAGAAAAACCTGAGAAACCATTTTAAAAAATAATCAATACCCTGGACACTTAGAGGAATTCTGAAGTCATGAATACCAAGCTGGCAAGCATGTTTTTGCTGAGAGAACCAGTGAGAGAAAACAGAAGGCTGATGCCCTGACGGAGCAAGGATGGATTTTTTTTCATCCATCTGACAAGCATATGCTTCATGTGCTGTGATCTGTGGCTGTCTCTAGGGCTTTGATCAGTTATGAATGTTATTTCATCATATGCATGACCTGTGGGGAAAAAATCCTATATAAATGATTGGGATTGCTACAACATACACTTCACAGCTGCATCCAGTTTGTAAATAATTGAACAAGATTTTCTTGCCAGGGCCTACCTCCCAGGTGAATTCAATATAGGACATGTAAAATAAAAAGTTAGCTCAATGCAGTTCCATCTGGGCTTGTTATCATGTGAAGGCCATCTTGTAAAGACAAATACTCAAGAATGACTTCTGAAACAATAGTTCCTCAGGTTGATGAGCTCAGTAATGAATTGCTCTGTTATTTTCTTCCAGGACTGATTAAAATAGCACTTGAGTTCCTGTATATACTGAAGTACTTGTAAATGAAACAAACAGATGTCTGGTGAAAACAAGGCAGGGCACACTCACACAGGGGTCAATGTCGTCACGGTGAAACCAAATCCCCTCGATAAACTCATAAATGAAAGTATTTCATTCACATTGAAGAATTCTGATTTTGGAAGGGAGGCTTCTCTTGAAGTGAGTTGATTGCAACTTCTATCTACTGTTAACTGGGTCAATCTTAGGACTCTATTATTTATATTAGTTGCTTTCTCTTGAATAGAGTCTGCCAGGGTATATGTCTTACTAATTATTCAAGAATTACTTATTAAGCACCTACTGTGTTAAAATTTTTGACTCAGTGGGTGAAATAAAGTTGAATCAGAACTAACCCTCACCAGGAAGAGTACACAGTTAAGATGATAATTAATATTCATTACTCAGCAGAATATGCTATATTGTGATATATTTCATAAGAAAA
>NW_012148186.1:1792745-1796443 GCF_000956105.1 Propithecus coquereli
TATATTTTGTATTTATATGCTGATGAATTTTACTTGATCATACTGTATTACATAGAGAATTTTTCCTTCTATATTCATAGACGAAATCTGCCTTAAAGTTTTGTGCTCCCTTTACCACAGTTTGAGTTAAGGTTCTTGTCAATTCATAAAATGAATTTGGACAGTTTCTGATTTAGTTAACATCAGAACTATCTAATCTTTAAAGGATTGGTAGACCTTAGCTGTGAAATCATCTTAGTGCTTATCACAATGTTTAATTTTATTTGTAAATTTTAGAACATTAATTACCTTTCTAATCTCTTCTATGATACTTATTCTTTACATTTTCTACTTCTTGGATCAATTTGAGTATATTTTATTTGGGTTTTCAAATTCTGTACTATTGAGTTGAATACAGTATTCTTATAATTTGTGTCATCTCTTTCACTGCCGCAATCATTTTCCTATTCAATTTTCCTATATTTTTGTATGTATGCTTCATACTTTTTGATAATTAAATTCACAAGGGTTTTTTCTCAATTTCTTTATTTTCAATCTTTGTTCTTATGTTATAAAGGTATTTAACACTATACATCTTCCTCTGATTAAGCTTTTCGCTATATAAGTTTGCCATAACACGTTTTCATTTCATTGCTGTGTAAATGGGTCAGAATTTTGATTTTGGTATCCTCTTAAAGGCTGTATAAAAGGCTTAATTTTTAAATAATTATTTAGTCATATTTTTGTTTAATTTTACTAGACTATTATAAAAAATATAGCTTGCCATGCCTCTTCTCTTTCACAATGTGTTAAGGTTTTCTTTGTACCAAATAATTGGTGGATTTTGTATATGTTCTAAGGGCATATAGCACAATTATATTCCCTTTTTTAAAGGATGTTAAGCTGTACGAATATTTGTAAAATAGTCTTGATGATTATTGTAAGGCTGCCAAAAGACCCCCACAGGCACAGCAATGACAGCCCCGGGCCCCTTCCCTGTTGGCTTGCAGCCGGGGCCAGGCCACATCCTATTATGACTGGCAAGAACAGCTACACTGGCTGAACACCCTGAACTCAGTTTCCTGCCCTACTGAGCTGCTGCAGGCAAAGTACTCAGGCTTCAAATGACCACATCCTACCTGAATGTTCCAAGACCCCCTTTTTCACCCCACATATAAAAACCCTGCCTCAGTCCTGGGCGGCGCGACTTATCAAGCCCTAACCTTAGGACCTGTGAACCTTGCCCAGGAGCGCTTTAATAAAGCCGCTAGTTTGGCCATAACTTGTGTCCGCTGGTCTCTCCACCACCGAAAACCTTACAATTATATTATTTAATTCTGTTTTTACTTTTTTCTAATAAATTTCTACTATTTATTAGACTATTTAAAGATTTCAATTAAAGTATCCTACTAAAAGGGTATATTAATCAAGTTTTTGTATTTCTAATACTTCTAACTTTATATATTTAGATGTACTGCTGTTTGGCCCTGAAAGATTTATGACTGTCATATCTTCCTTATAAATTATAGCTCTAGGGATCACATAATCTCTTTATCCTGTTTAGTCTTTTTATTCTTAGATTTTACCCTGTTTAATATTCATACTGAATCCCTGTTTTCTTTTTATTTGCATTTCTTAGTATCTGTTAGCTCATTCCATTATTTTTCAACCTGTCTGTACAGTTCTTATAAGCCATATATAACTGGATTTTGACTTGCAACACAATATTAAAGTGTCTATCTTTTATTAGCTGAAATCAGCTGCCTCACAACATTTAGTATACCTACTAATATGCTTTATTTTATTCCTTCACTTGGTATTAGTTTCCTTTTATAAATAAGTTTTTAGAATTATAACTATTCCTCTGTCCCCTTGACAACATGTAAACTCTGTATTTTTTCTTTTCTCTGGTGTTTACCTTATTTCCAAATTCTCATATTCAAATATGTTTTCCTATTATTAATAACATACCAACTATTCAACTATTTTTTTCACAAAGACGCTCAATTCCCGCACCCCGCCCCTCCAGTTTCCTACCTTAATGCCAATGGGATGAGACTTTTAGAACACTATGTTGTGGTTTTCTTAACACTTAGTTCATCTCATATGCTAGGTTACGCTATGATAGTTTCCTACTTTTACTTCAACTCTGTTCCCTTGCAGCATGTCTTTGTATTTTAAGAATCCTTTTTTCTGGCTTAAATATAATCCATCACTTATTATTCATTTACAGAGAGAGAGAGAGGGAGGGAGAGAGAGAGAGAGAGAGAGAGAGGGAGGGAGAGAAGAGAGGGAGAGGGAGAGGGGGAGGAGATGAGTTGGTTCTATATGTCTTTTTTTTCTACTTCATCTTTTCTAACCTAGAAGTCTGATTTGTCATGTGTTATTTAGTTAGAGTATGTTCTTGAGTATTTTCATCAGATTATATGTATGTGTAGGTGATATATTCTCTTTTCACAAATATTTGTCCTTTACCTTAGTAGCTGAATATCCTGGGTGGGTATAGGATTCTTAAGTTATGATCCATTGATCTATTTTCTTAATGTAATTTTACCATTTGGCTGACATCCAGTGTTGAAGATTTAAAAAGTCCAAGCCAGCTGAATACTTTCTTTTGCTTTTAAAGTAACCCATACTTTCCATCTTAAACCTTGTAAAACTTTTTCTTTATTCTTGAGTTAGGAATTTTACCAACGTATGTCTATGCATCTATTTTCTTATCCATCTTGCCTGCAACTTGGTGAGCTATTTCATTTCTATATATTTGATTTGTTATTTGGCTCAGAGAAATTTTCCTCTAAAATTATTTAATTATTTCCTCTTCTCCATCCGTTCCATTTTTTTTTTTACTTCTGGGACTCCCATTATTGCTATATTGGGTTGTCTGTATCTTTTTTTCTAAATACCTGATCTTCCCCACAAGATATATATTTCTTTGATCTTTTCTTCTATGTTTTAGATTATTGCTTGATTTTCCAGACCACTAATTCAAGTTTCAACAGTGACTTCTTCAAGTACAGTTCTCAGATAATAATTTCCAATCTTTTTAAAAAATTACAGGAAGAACAAGATATCTTGCCAGAGAGTTAGTACAGGGCAGGTAACACTGAGATTTAAAATATACATCAAACAGTTAACACTGGGCAAAGTTTTCAGTTAGTTATAAGGGTTTAATATCAGTGTCCCATCCCCTGAGGGACTGGAGCAGTAAGCAAATTACTAACAAATGAACATATGCAAGAGGTATATGATTAAAAAAAAATAGTAATCAAAGCTAGAGTAAAAGTAAGGAGAGCCTACTGAAAATATGGCAAAAGTCCTGTCATTAATGTAGAGGTCAAAGTTTGAAATTAGGCAATTAGGAAGTTTGACTTGTTGCTCTAAAGGATGGGCTAATACTACTTGGAGAATGAGATGACGAAGAACACCTGAAGATCCAGGTGTAGCAAGAGTCTGAGAATTAAACTAGCTTTGTCTTCTTCTAGAATAATATACTCTAAAAAACCACAAAGCAGTGTATTTGGGGTTTGGAGAGCAGATCAGCCCTTATTTATAAGAGGTCAGGCATGTTTGTTATTTCCAAGTGAGGAGATGGAATGTCATTCTACTGGTAGTAGGGATAACCCCTGCTCAACAGTTGTGGAGCTTTCCCTTCTCGTTCTAGTGGCAGGAAGTACAGAGACTAAAGTAGTCAAAGTGTACCATCTCTATGGATATCT
>NW_012148186.1:1798003-1811272 GCF_000956105.1 Propithecus coquereli
ATTTCATAAGTATAAAATATTATAAAAAGTTTTTCTTGTCTTTTTGTTTTTAAGCTAAAGAGAGATTAGAATAGGCTATCTTAAGGATGGTATATTTGAACCAGATTTTTTTTTTAAAAAAAAGGCAAGATCTACTTATGCAAGAATAGATAGTATAAGGAAGAAAACCCAGGGATCAAAGGAATGCAGAGATGAATATTTAGTAGAATTATAAAATTTGAAGAGAACATAAGGGAACATTTGTTTTGAATGATGTGTAAAATATCTTGACCCAAAATAATCTCTTAACTTATGAAATGTTTTAATATTATTTGTGATATATTGCCTTATTTTATATATACCTGTATGTATTTGTGAGCCCTTAGAGATGGGAATTATGTATATCTTTATATTACCACAGAAAATGCTTAGTATGTGGTCAGACAGCAAAAAAATGTTTTTCCAGATCAGAATATACACGTGGAAGAGAATGATCTTAGAAATGATGGGTGTGAGACACCTCCTCTCATTACTTTTTGTTCTTTTTCACATTTTAATAACAAGATTTGGTTTCTGCATCTCTTCATTCTCCTTAGTTTCTTTTATCCACTTTATCGCAGTTCTTAAAAATGCACATCTCATTACTTTCTTCAATTTTCATGTGACATGACATCATTTCCTTCATGCCCCTCATTAGATTATTTAACGTGCTCATCTCATTACACCTTTCCTATCTTGCATCTCATTACGAACCCCTTAAACATGCACATCTCATTACACAGTCCTTACATATCTCATTACATGAGTCTGTTTCTGTATCTCATTGTCATTTCATTTCTGCATCGTATTACATTAAAACCTAGTTCCCATTATATCTTACATATTTTGAAAATGTATATACTCTCCCTTCCTTCCTTTACGCATCTAATTATCCTGTTTCTCCTTTATGTGACCAGCTCATTACACTTTTCCTTTCACCCATCTCATTTCAGCCCTGAAGGATGCCCATCTTACAGGACGCTTCCTGAGACATGGCTCATTAAACCATCTCACGGAGCTACCTCATTATAGCTTTTTAACATATACATCTTATTGCATAGAACTCTTCATGAATTTCATTACAGCCTTGGAAGGTATATATCTTACTATCCTCTTCTGTCTTATGCATCTTGTCATAGCATCACAACTGCACATCTCATTAAAATATTTATTATTTAATGTCCCTTTATTATTGACTCCTCATACTCTTCTATTCACTAATATTTCAGCACTTCATTACATTTTCACATTTTATGTATAACAAGAATGACCATATATCTTTCAACAAAGGGTTTTCTTAAATTGTGCTTCATACCATCTTTATTTTATTACACCAATGCTTCCCAAACTGGTGCCCTGGGGATGTTAACAGATATGCAGTAAAAATAAGTTCAAATAAGTTTGGGTTAGTAAAAAGTTTATAAGTTTACATGGGCTACTAAAAATTAATCGAATAAAAAACTTGCATTCTAACTTCAGGAATTCTTAGAGCTTTTTATACTCTATTGAGAATTATGAATATTCATGAAAGAGGTCTGGCCTGCAGCATTTCTCAATTGGATTGGTCACACAGTTTATTTACAGCCTATATATTCACTGCTCCCAGAACTTGTGTCCCATAGAGCACAATTTATCATGCATATTTTATATACATACATGCATATATTCACATCTATATATGGTTCTATATTTACCACTACTTGCAGCTCTGCATTGCTTTTTAGAACTAATGACACTTGTGTAAGTGATTCATTGACTAATACCTCATCAGAGTGCTTCCCAGACTTTCATAGGTACCAGAGTCACCTGAAGAACATGGTAAAAATGCAAAGACATTGGCCCCACCCTATTTCAGCAAGCCTGGGCTTGTGTGTTCTTTATTAGCTCTCCAGGTGATTCTGATATCAATCAAAGTTTAGAAACCACTGCCTTATTGAGTGCTTACTGTATCATGCTCTATGTGAAGATACATAAAGATGAATAAATATATAAGAAGACATGGGCCCTGATCATGAAATCATAACAATTCAATGATAAGAGCTACTTTCTTTCTCCTTAGTCACTAGACAAAGACATGCAGGTACTTTCTCACAAAGAGTTTGGCTGCTGATCTACTTAAGTGCTAACAACACATGGAAGCTGTTTGCATAATGGTTGGAACACCAGCTTTGGCATCAAACAGACCTGGATTTGAATCCCTTTTCCACCAATATCTGATGATCTTAGGGAAGGATACAATACCTCTCTTAGCATCAATTTCTTCAACAGTAAAATGGGGTAATACTTCCTCATATCATTATCATTAGAAATAAATGAGCTTAGAGTATAGAAAATTCTTATCATTATCTCTTGCAGAGTGGCTCCTCAATAAATAATAGTTATTATCAATAACTTTATTTTGACCCTCCTGTGTCACATTAAAGCCAATGCCTTTGGAAACTACTACTGTGTATCAACTGATCCTCAGATCACAGAAGTAAAGGATTAAATGAAGATACATAATCTCCCTACATGATCAAAGAAAATTTACCTAAACACCACAAGTTTGCCCATGTTGTAGGAACCTTGGCAGATCTGAGCATATATGGTAGATTACAATCTTATTGTACAATAGAAACTCAGAAGTTACACAATCACACATGCATTAAAAATGGTGTGGCAATGACCTAGAAGATAGAAAACCTTAGTGCATGTCTCCAAACTTGAGTGATCTTATACAAGTTTTTTCAATCCTAAGTCTTAATTACTTATCACCTGTGCAAATGACACTACTAATCTTTATGGTGACTATCTCAGCAAACAATTGTAGCCATTGCATGAGATCATCCATGTACAAATGTATTATACAAAATAGCTAATACAACCCTAAAAAGAAAATTCATCATTATTTCATAGCACTTACTGGAAAAGTTAGCTCCCATGAGAATCTCAGTTAATTACAAGTATGTTTACAATGTGGTCTCTACTTAGCATATCTGCTCTTTTAACGATTCAAACTGTGGGACTCAGACACAGAGAGATTCTGATTCCCAAGATGTTAGATGATGCCAAGGCAAGGGTAATTGTAAAAGCCACTATTCTCTATCCCCAACATGATGTAATACAGCTGATAAAGAATCCTAGAGGAGTGGTTCTCAAACTTTTCTGCAATTTGCAATCAACTGGGGAGCTTTAAAAACTACTGGTGCCTGGATCCCACCAACGAACATTCTAAATTAATTGATATGTGATGAGGTCTGGGAATCTGAATTTTTACAAGCCCCTCAGCTAGTTCTAATATGCAGTAAAGCTGAAGGATCATTGTTCTTTCAATTCACAAGACCTTATGGCTCTACTCTCTGTTCTTCATTTGAAGTAGGGAGTCAGCTTAAAATCCATTTCTAAATGATCAGTCTTCCTAAGGATTCCCAGTGGTCTCCTTTGGAACCCATATTTCTTCCTAATTACTCTAGAGCTCTTGTCAAAATACTGACATTAGTCCCTGTTCGTTCTCAGAAGTATTTGCTCCTACTGTTAGGTGATTTCTTGATTGGGAGTGAGGAACAACTTTCTTTCACTGGCCTCTCAGTTTCCTACCCAGCACCTTGTGAACTGCTGGCACATAGAGCTCACGAATACCTGGTGATTGACTAAACCCTGGTAATGGATATTGCCAAGATTAGATTTTAATTACATATACTAATTTGCATTATCTGTGAGAAGAAAATTAAAACTGTGACTTACTTTCTTTACAAGCCAATTACAAACTTAAACTGAGAAAAGCATTTCCTGCTAGGAGATCTACATTCTTTTGGTGGGCATCTTCATACTCTGAGCTCCAAGGATGACTTTAGATTAATTCTAAATGTAAAGATGTGTTTTCTCTTAAAGTTATGATTATTTCCAATTCGAAAAAATGCTGGCAGGATCTAGAGTCTATCTGGTTGTATAGAACTACTTCCAAGCTTGTCTCTGCTCTATATTATATTTTCCATATGATAGAAATTGCATTAACTCACTGGCCTTACATAGTATAGTGTTTCTCAAAAATTTTCAAGTGTGGCTCCCCAATGCTACAAACTTACCAAAATTGCATAAAAATAACATGTAAGTAAATATTCTGAATAAAATATGAGTAAATGAAATCCTCATTCAAAATACTCAATAGTCTAATCCCAATTGAAAGCAAAAAACAAAAATAAGATTGGGTAAGAAATAAAGGGAAAACAAAAACAAAAAGATGTAATAAGAAATTTTAAAAATATGCTAATCAAATCCATGATGAAAATAAGGCAAACAAAATGCCTTATATGTGCACATATAGTAGTAACATTCACCGGGTGTCAGAGAGGTGGGGGGGTATATTCACACCTAATGGGTGTGGTGCGCATCATCTGGGGGATGGACACGCTTGAAGCTCTGACTCAGGCAGGGCAAAGACAATTTACGTAACCTAAACATTTGTATACACTCATAATATGCTGAAATTAAAAAAAAATTTAAGTTAATAAAATATAGTATACTAATATTTTAAAGAATTCAAAAATGAAGGAAAACATTTTTGAATTCTTTAAAGCTAAAACACTCATTTTGGGGAAATGCTAACAACATATCCATAAAAATCAAGAGCAAGATAAATATGTTTAATAGTTCATATTTAACATGGTTTTAAAAGTTCTGGCTAATATGAGATAAAGCAAAGATAATAAATATATACATTGGAAAGTAGGTTTTAAAAATAACGATCTTTCACAAGATAATTTTCTACATTGAAAACCTGAGATAAAACTTTGTATTTCATGATTGGACTACTACAATATAAATTTACAAAAATGAATATGTTCACTGGCTATCAGCACTATCTAGTCCAAATAAGTAGAAAAAAATCAATTTTCTATAAAATATACAGTGTTGGAAATAATTTTAACAAATGTGAAGTACTATTGTATCTGCTAGTTAAGGAGCTGCTAAGAGATTGGGTTTCTATCTTATTTACTTCTGTTATACCATATTAATTTGTTCTTCTTATGGGATTGCCAAAAACTAAAGAAATAACCTAAGAACTTGGCATGTAAACAAAAGGAGTTTGATTAATTTGATCCAAACATAAAAGTCCAACTTAAAAGGCATATTATTTAAGCAAAGGTGTGTCCCAGTTTGTGGTGACTTCGTTGGCTGACAATGTCTCCCTTTGAACCATCCCAAGGTGTTTTCCTTTAGCCACTGCTACATAATGATATGATTCAGCATCCATAACCCAAAGTGCAGCCAAATAAAAGAACTTGTATTCTGATGGTACAGTGACATTTGAACCCATAAGCCCCAATTCTAGTGACTCCATGAATATGTCCCATGTAATAAATGGGGCCATGTATTAATGCTTCTGTTCTTAGCTTTTCTCAGGCTTATTATAGGACAGCACTTCCTCAACCCATTTGAAGTTAGGTGAGGGTATATGACTCTCTTTGGCCAATGAAATATGAACAGAACTAAGTCACCCTGGGTGAAAGATGTAAGAACCAGTGCACTGTGTATCACCTCACCACAGAAATATCAGAAGCACCCATTGGCTTGGGTCCCTGAGTAACTATAATGGCCAAAGTCTCCCAGCCAACCCTCAATGAGAAAGAAAGAAATATTTATTAGGCCAGGTGTGGTGGTGACTCACGCCTGTGGTCCTAGCACTCTGCGAGGCCCAGGCAGGAGGATCACTTGAGCTCAGGAGTTTGAGACCAGCCTGAGCAAGAGCGAGACCCAGTCTCTACAAAAAATAGGAAAATCAGCTAGGTGCAGTGGTATGTGCTTGTAGTCCTAGATACTTGGGAGGCTGTGGCAGGAGAATCACTGGAGCCCAGGGGTTTGAGGTTGCACTGAGCTATGATAATGCCACTGCATTCTAGCCAGGGCAACAGAGTGAGACTCTGTCTGGAAAAAAATATATATATTTATTATGTTAATAAAGAAATAGGTTCTAATTATGATATACCATTGAGATTTGGGGATTTTTTGTTGTTGTTGTTACTATAGTTTTATAGCCCAGGTAGACTGGAGAAATCCCACTTTAGGCTTTTTACAGAACTAGAAGTAGCCATTGGCCACTAATTAATTCAGTCCAAACATATCATAAGATTTCTACCCAATTGTTATCATGCAAGAAGTTGGTAAAGCGAACTGTTAGTTTGAATTTAAGCAGCACGGAAAATTCTCTGGCCATTGTGTTGCCACATTGTCACCGAAATCAAATGGGATGTGAAATACTAAGATTAAGATATTACTCAATGAGCTGAGGGTTGTAGAATAATAACAGACTTTTCCTCATAATCTTTTGCTGAAATATTCCTCCCATATTTCTTTGGACTGAGAGCCAGCCCACTCTTGAAAAGTTGGGGGCACTGTGCCCTGCCTAGAGAAACCGTAAAATGCTAGTCTGACAAGGAGGGGAAATGGGAAGAAGTTTGGAGAGGTAGGAGAAAAGAAAAAAGTAGATACAAAGGGATAAGGGAAGTGTGTACATGCTATAGCCTCTTGGATTTTTCCTAGAAGAAAAATATTTTTATTTTAAAAAGAAAGAAAAAGAGGGACAAAATAGACAAAAGATGTAATAAATGAAAGGGAGTAGAAGAAACAAGTGTAAAAAGATCATTGGGAGGGGGAAAAGGCTACATAAGGACAAAAATTAAAGAGATTGTTGAATGCCTGCATGATTTTATAAGTACTTCAAATATTTTTTCTAATTAGATGAACACTACTGATATAATACTATTCATAAATAACCAGATCACCTTCAGCAGCACAAATTACGTTTTCTGCTGAGAAGTTTATAATAAATAAATACTCACCAAAAGTGCATGCTTCCTGAGATTGGGTCATTTAGAAACTTCCATTCCATTAAAAGTAAGTTTTAGTTCCCTGACAAAGGCCACTAGCCAAAATGTCAACTGCCTGTCCTAATGGATGACACCTGTAAGTAAAATAAACATATTTTTAATGGAATAGATGGTCAAAGTGACCTTATCTCAAGATAGCAAGCACTTTGGTGAATATTTATTGCTGAATTAAAGAGATCCTAATATGAAAGGACAGTAGTTTTTCTTCATTACCTTTCCTCGCTATAAAAGGAAGAATTTTTTTTAAATGCCCAAATTACCTTCAGAACTTACCCATCATTGACTAAAAACATAATATACATAACACTATGAATAATTTGAAATAAACCTGCCAGGTCAGATTATAAATATTAATATAATGATGCTAGAATTAACCACACATCTCTTCAACCAAAAATTCTTATTCCGTTTTATCATTGATACCTTTATCTGTATCTATATTTAGTTGGTTTGAAATATATCTTCTACAACATTTAGTTGGTTTAAAATATATTTTCAAACAATATAAATCAAAATCCAAAGCTATTGCTGATGTGAAACTGAAATGTCAAGCTGTCTTTTTCAAGTTAAAAATAAATTTAGTGATATGGTGTATTTTTAATTTTTAACTGGGGAAAAAGAAACTCCACTTATATTTAATGAATCTGGGTGAAAGATTTCAACCGCTGACAAATGAAGAAATGACCTAAAATATGGTAGTTCATTCAAATTAGTAGAAATCATTCCAAATCTCCCAAGGAAAAACAACGCCAGAAGTTTTCTAAGATTTTTTTTTTTTTGATGTGTTGAGGTAGATTTACAAAATGGAGTATTTTCAGATTATAAAGGATCCTGTAAAATCATGTAGTTGCTATCTTTTATTTTAAAGATTAATAAAGTCCTAGTTGAAAAAATACAAAAGGATTAGCAAGAGTCATAACCCAAGATATTTGTAGAGCTAAGACCAGAACCTTGATTGTTTGTGGAGAAAAATATAAGGTACTCCCTTCAAAGTTTTATGCTACTCTGCCTGAATAACAACCATTGTCCTCAAAATTACTGCTTCACGTGCCATGTTACAGAGACTTCTGTCTGACCTATACACGAACTACTTATTACTACATTAAAAGATCACACTAAAAATGTCCTGAAATAATGATAATTATTCTTTCAGGAATTTAAGAGCAGCTCAGCTAGGGTATCCTGGCTCAGGGTATCTCATAAGGTTCAGTCAGATGTTGCACTGAGCTGCACAACAGAAGCCTTGAGCTGAATGATCTGTTCACAAAATCTACTTTGCTCACAGGACTGCAGGTTGCTGCTTGGCTATTGCCCAGAACCTTAGTTCCTCTCCACATTGGCCTGTCCACAGGGTAGCTAGCTTCACCTGGAGTAAGAAATCCAAGAGAACATGCCTAAAGCTTCAGTGCATTTTATAACCCAGCCTCAGAAGACATACTGTTATTTCCACCATATTCTATCGGTCACAGAAGACTAGACGTAACTAAACATAGTCCTAGTCACTCCTAAGTGAGAAGAGACTTATATAAGGGCATGAAGACCAAGAGGCAGGAATTATTGGGAGCAGACTTGACTACCACAGTCAGCTCCATAGTCTCCTATTGTAGCTATCTCCATGAACAAATTTAAAGGACCCCTATATGGCATTTGTGTTTGGATGGGTAAATGCTATCTGAAGGTACCACATGTTGGGGATGTCCTTCTAAATTAGGGAATTCTGAGAGAATCCCCATTTGTTTTGGGTTGGATAAGCCCTCAACCATTTGTGAGAGTAGGAACTAACCTGTTTTGATTTGGCACTCCAAGGGCTTATTAGTTAAACTGTAGTTCGTTTGTTTGGAACCTCTTGAATTTCTCTTTATATTGAGTATTTGTTTACCTGTATTGGTGTGTGGTATGTAAATGTGCAGTCTATTAAGCTTTCTGTGTCTATTTATCTTTTCTTCCTACTTGGAATTTGCTATTAATGGTATAACAAGCATAGTCCAAGGTCTGGGAGGTTGAAAGACATTTCCATTGATGGTTCCTCTTACAGCAGGTTCTAAGGTCTTAGAGGTTAATAGATACCTCTGTGATAAGATCCAGATTAGAAAACCTCTCTCACCCCTAAGGTCTAGGAGATTAAAAGACATCTCCATCTATGGAGGGAACCTGGTCAAGATGTGAGGATGCCTGCTATTGGAAAGGGAAAGAGAGGTATGGAAACATAATATATACAGATTCATACGGCACTTCAGAGGATCTCATGGCTAGACTTCTGAGCGTGTATGTCTTTAGATGTGTTCTATATACATACATGTATTATATGTCTACATGGTACCAAAATTGGCTTAAAAATAAAAGGAGTTCTCATAAATTAAGTAAATAAACCCAAAGCCTTTTCAAATTCATGTGAATTTAGTAATCTTTGGTAAAGAAGCTGGTTTTTAAAAATTATTGGTAAAATAAAAATGTCTTAAAAATTGTTCGCCTACAATTTTGCCTGAGTTTAGTGGTCATTTTCATATTTGACGATGTCAGGGTTTGATACAAGTTATAAAACCATAAAGAGAGCCAAACAAAATAATATGTGTTTGTATTATTTTTGATAAGTTAGTATAATGAAAACAACTAAATCTCCTGAGTTAACAGCAAAGTTACCTGTGTTAAGATTCTCACTTAGGTAAATAGTAGGCATGCCTAAACAAAAATAAGTGTTACTATGAGAATAAATAAAACTCTAAGTAAATGATAGCGTAAAAACAGAAACCCATGAATGAAAGCTTATAAAGATATTTTGGTTTGAGTCTCTTAATTCTAGTTGTTGATGCATTTTCTTCCCTTGACTTTACTGTCTGTGGAAAAGTACACATAAAATCTGTTTAAATCAAATTGGAGGCTTCCCTTTGGTCTGGCTCACTCTTGATTTTTTCTGAGTACTGGTTGCAAGCCAGCTTGTTATGTGTACACTGTGTTGCCACAGCAAAAGCCTTTTGACTAAGAAAATTGAAAAAATAATCCTAAACTGTTAATTTTTGTATTCTTAGAATCCAAAGAAAACTTCAAAGCAATCTTACTCTTTAGAAGTACTATTAATACATGTACTCAAATTTACACTTAAGTAGAAAAGTGGTTTGAGACCATTTAGGTTGTCTTTAAAATAGCATGATCTTGATCCTTATGTAAAAATGTTATGACTTTGTGTCATTTGAAATACTAAGGGTTGATGTTAGAGGTTATTCAGTCTATAGTCAGGTGATGTCACGTCAAATTTTATTTTGGGATGTCGGTATTTTAAAAAGATGTAATTAGTTAATATCTTTAAGCAAGATGTGTTCTAAAACTTCTGCTATATTTATAGAACTTAAAGATGTTACATTATTTAGACTAGCAAGTCCTACTAGAATATTTACCTTTGTTATCTTGGTAAGTATTCTTCAATTTAAAAGTAACAATTAGACCGGGTGAGGTCGCTCATGCCTATAATCCTAGCACTCTGGGAGGCCAAGCAGGAGGATCTCTTGAGGCCATGAGTTCCAGACCAGCCTGAGCAAAAGCAAGACACCTTCTCTACCCAAAATAGAAAAAAATTAGCTGGGCATGGTGGCATAAGCCTATAGTCCCAGTTTTGGCAGGGGGTGGGTTGGGGATGGGGGTAAGGTGCTGAGGCAGTAGGATCGCTTGAACCCAGGAGTTTGAGGTTGCAGTGAGCTATGATGATGCCACTGCACTCTACCCAGGTGACAGAGTGAGACTTTGTCTCACAAAAAAAAAAAAAAAAAAGTAATAATTAAAACTATTGGGATTGTTTGATTGTTTCTTAGTCCATGTTTTAAAATTCTTTTCTTTCTCTTTTTCCCCAAATTTGTTTAAGAAAATATGTTTAGATATAATTTGTTTAGACATTGATTGACTTTACTGAGGCCACAATTAATCACATTGGCTGTATATCTAATATGCACAGGCTATAAAAATGGTTAACAGAAAATAACTTGAAATAATTATTGGGATCTAAGTATTCTGCCTCCTAGCTCTACTGGTGCTAAAATTACCAGCTTTCTTTGTTCCATTCCTTTACAGAGTTTTAACCTAAAGACAGGAATTTAATTTTATTAACAAACTAAATTGAAAAGACCACCTATCAAACTGAATCAGTCTATAGTTAGCTCCTTGTAAAATAAATTTTAAAAATCTCCCTTTGTAAGGGCACCTCCCTCTCTGCATGTAAACCACTAAAAAACTTTTTAGGATAAAAAGGACAATGGCTCAAAGTTTACATAACAAATATTACCTTCCTTTAAGTTCTGTGCATTGAGATTTAAATTTTCTACATGGTTTCATGTCTTTGGAAATGCAAATTTAGAGTTGCCTATCAACAGTTGTTTAGGGCAATAAAACAAGTAATCGAGAAATCACTTATCTAAAGTGGGGAAGAGAAACTATTTGAAAACTGGCAAATGAAAAAATTTTATAAATCTATAAGCTCTGTTTCTGACTATGTGTCTATATATCATAGTTTTAAGATTCTTTTCAGTAATTTGCAATCTTAAGTAATAATCATAAAATGAGTCATTTCTGGAAACATAAGTTTAAGTTCAAAAGTTTCATCTATGGTGCAAGATTTACGTATTTAAGAAAAAGTCATAGAAAGAACTAAAATACTTTTTGTGACTTCAACATTACTGATTCTTTGTGCTTTGTTTTCCATAGTCAAGACAAATATTAAGGAAATAATGAAGTTTATCTGATATCTCCATGTAAACTAAAATAAAATCTTAAGGCTCCCTCACACTGGCTGACTGAATGAACCTCCTCTTAGCCAAGGGGATATCCTAAAACTAAACTGCCTGCCACAAGGAGGGAGGTCAGACTTGCCTCATCATGCCCCCTCCCTTCTTGGAGACACCCTTTGTAACCCATTAACAGGCCTAAGGGTATGCAAGAAAAACCTACATGTCCTCAATTTGCATAACAAATGTATGTCCTGTGGCTTGTCTCTGATTAACAAAGCTCCTTATCTTAAAACATTACAAGCCTTCAGACAAAGCTTCAGTCTTTAACCAATTACAAGTCAAAGAATCTTTAAACCCACCTATAACCTGTAAGCCCCGCCCCCCTTGGAGTTGGTTCACCTTTTGGGGCCAAACCAATGTATACCTTCCACATATTGATTTATGACTTTACCTGTAACCTCTGTCTCCCTGAAATGTATAAAACAAAACTGCAACCCAACCACAGCAAGTCCATTTGCTCAGGGCTTCTTGGGCAAGGCTCCAGGTCATGGTCCTCAAATTTGGCTCAGAATAAATCTCTTTAAAATTATTTTACAGAGTTTGGCTTTTTTTCCATTGACATCTTCCATTGCCAATTTCCTGCTGCTAAAACTACAGACATCTTCCCTCTAGGCCCAGGGACTATGGTGGGGGGGGGTGTCAATTTCAAGGGGTGGAATTAGTTCAGACCCTCCAGGTCAAGGATGGACACACAGATGCCTAAACAGCTGGCAAAATGAGGGGCTTTGCTTTTTTAGGCCACATGGTCCAGGCATCCATTCCAACCATAAAAAATTTTCTACTTTCCACATACTTAAAAGAAAATTACAGAAAAGACATCAAGATACTTGGCGACAAAGCTTCCTGGGTGTAATTGTTACCAGTTAAAGAGTTTATACAAATAGACATATAATAAGTAACTTATCAGGCACCTTAGGACAAATTACTAAAGTGACTCCAAAAATATTGCTGTACAGCAAAAGTCTCTAAATTCCTTAGCTTAAGTTGTTAACAATGCTTATGTTTTACATAGCAAATTGCTATGAGTTTGTAACTAAACCCAAGATTATAATAGCTCAACACTTAACAGATAAGTTAATTTTATATAACCCTGGTTTTGGCATTTGGTTTTTGCTCTTATATTGTAAAAGTTCATAAATGTCTGTCCACCTCCATTCCCATTCCCATCTGGCCTAGAATATTTAATTGGCTAAAAGTCTTTTGACTTTAAGTCTCTTAATCATGAAGCTCCCACCAAGGGATAGGATAGAACTGAGGCAGGTAGCCACACCACCCTGACAACAATAGGACAAAATAAAAGTTTGGCCATCGATGCTGCCTCTGGCAAATTTGGGCAAATGGGGGGAAATGTAACCTAGGCACCTGCCCCAACTGAGCAGACCCTCTCTTAGCCAAGGGGAAAAAAGAAACAAACCTTTAAACCAAGTTGCCAGTCATGAAGGGAAGGGAGGTTAGACACACTTACGGGTTTGTTTGATATCTAAGGCAACAAACCAAATAACGGGGGATATTCATCTCCTTTTTTTTTGAGACAGAGTCTCACTCTGTTGCCCTGGCTAGAGTGCCATGGCGTCAGCCTAGCTCACAGCAACCTCAAACTCCTGGGCTCAAGC
>NW_012148186.1:1811397-1813553 GCF_000956105.1 Propithecus coquereli
GTTTGAGGTTGCTGTGAGCTAGGCTGATGCCACGGGACTCTAGCCTGGGCAACACAGTGAGACTCTGTCTCAAAAAAAAAAAAATATAAACTGGCTCCCTACAGCTGTCTTAATTTTGGATGGAAATTCCATCTGAGGGACACTGGGCCAATATTTCCTGGAAGAAATCCCAGAGTGGGACAGGTACTACTTTTGATATACTTTGCTATTTTGGTGGGGAGAGGGTTGTTGAGAGGCAACTCAACAATATGTACTAGAAAGTTTTGGATCTAGGCCCAACATGTTCCTTCTTCCTCATACCCCAACTATGTCCCATTTCAGTAGGAAGCAGCCAGAAAGATCAATGTCCTGATTCCTCAATATTGAAAAAAGTACTAAAAAGGAGGAAGGAGTTATAACTGGCTCCATGAACAAATTTCAATGACCCTTATATGTTTTTTATAATCCTCTCCCTTAATTAACTATTTTATCTTTTGAGTTGTTTCCTAGAAATGGTAGATTTTCTGCAAGACAAGAGTTGAGATCTGAATGCCCCACAGCAGGCTTCCAGATACCAGGACTCACCATCCCCCTTGACCTGCCCCAGACACGTGGTCCCCTCCTTAAAGCCCATGGTCTCCGTTAGTCGGAGAGGTGGTTTTGAGGTAGCTTCCCCTGTTCTCCCGACAAGAAGTCTGTCATACTAAAAATTCCTTTCTTCCTTGGCAATCCTTGTTGTCTCTCTAATTTGATCTTTGTGTTATGAACAACTGAACATAGGTCAAAACCCTCTTGTGATTCGATAGTACAATAATTGATGTTATTCTCATATGCAAAATATACTCACCTACTCCCAAGGTCCACAAAAGTCTTATTTCATTACAGCAAAGCTATTTAGGTTCTCTATATAAATAAGGTCCAAATTCAGATGTTTTTGGCTGTGGTTCCTCTACTTCTTGAGTAGAGTCCCTCTCAGTCTCAAAACCTGTGAATTCAAGAACGAAGATATCTGCTCTGTCTATATTTGCACAAATACACACACACACCATATGATGGGGGGAAAGACATAAGATAACTGCTGTAGATCTAATCAAAAAAGGAGAAAACAGGAGACACAGAGGACTCAGTGGTTTATAAAAATTCTGAAATCCAGCCAGACATATGTTGGCAGTTTCTTAATTAGGGCTGGGCCTTATTCTCTGAAAATGATTCTTCCCAGCTCTCAGTTCTGCCCTCTGGGCTCTTTGTTTCATCCTCTGAGTCATCCTTCCTTTTCCATGATAAATTGCCAGTATTTACATCTGAATAATTTTCTCAGTCTGCTTCTTGCCTGTGTCAGTTCAGAGATCCAATGGTCTGTTTTCATTTTACATTATCTGCCCCTATGAATTTAAGACAACAGTGTTTACCACAACATAATTCTCTTATAAACTTATGGGCTTCCTATAAAGCTTCATATTGGCTGTAGTCCACTAAAAAAAAAATTTATAGCCACAAGTAAGCCCTTCTCTAGCTTGACATTCTTAGAAAGCTGCGATGGGATAGACAACACGCTTCATATTCAGAGAAGCCCTATTGTTTAATGAGAGGATCTGTGAAGCACACCCTTAAGATTCTTAAAGGAACTTTTTTTCTGCTTGAGGAACCACTTAAATCTTCCTGAGGTTTTAAAAAAGAGTTTTTTAGTCTTACTCTCATTGTATCTTCAGATTAGGAGTTCTCAAAGTATGGCAATAAAAACCCTTGGAGGACCTGTAACAGAAGGAATAGCCTGAAAAAGGGTATAACTGTTTTATAAGCTGCCCCTTTAAGACCTCCCCCACTCTTTTTGGGAATTTTTAATAAAACCTGCATCCCTACCCAATGCCAGTCATTGGGAGGGGCAGGGGAGTATCCTTTGTTCTTTATACCACAGGAGATGGCTCAAGGGAACTGTCTGGTCAGAAGTCACGAGATTGTCTTTGCTGAAGATGAGATCAGTCAGAACCATTGACTGTAGTTAAACAACAATACCCTGAAGGTGAAAACCCTCCCTTTAACTTCTCTGTATTTCTGCTTATAGATAGGATGATGGCACTTTAAGACAAGAGTCTCCATTCTCCTCATTTGCCGGCAAATTAATAAACCTCCCTTTCCTTCTCCTCAAACCACTTATCCTCGGTTCTTCTGATGCTGCC
>NW_012148186.1:1813603-1816240 GCF_000956105.1 Propithecus coquereli
GCCCGCCTCAGCCTCCCAGAGAGCTAGGATTACAGGCGTGAGCCACCGCGCCCAGCTGGATAATTTTTTCTATATATATTTTTAGTTGTTCAGCTAATTTATTTCCATATTTTTTTAGTAGAGACAGGGTCTCACTCTTGCTCAGGCTGGTCTCGGACTCCTGAGCTCAAACGATCCACCCATCTCAGCCTCCCAGAGTGCTAGGATTATAGGCGTGAGCCACCATGCCCAGCCAATATTCATCTCCTTAACACTTGAAATTTTGCCTGGTTTTCAGCAGTAGATTCAAAAGGCATTTTCTTTTGCATTTCTCTTGCTCCTGAATTCCAAGAATTATTTGCTTTCAAGGCGGAAGACATAAAGTCTAAAGCCAAATGCCAATACTGTTAGACTGTCCTTCTCAAAGGTCCCCACGATTGTCGGAAAAATTCTGGCAAAGGATTTGAGGAAACTAGTTTTAGGCAAGGGAATGATTTTACAGTATGTAGATGATATCCAGATATCAGGTCGATAGTCTGTTCATGGTTCTTGGTGTGCTCCAGGCTGAAGAATGACCAGACACACCAAAAGCAAGGTCTGCATGAAATGAAGTTTTCTGAGAAAGAGCAAGATAGGTTTATAGAACAAGAGCAAGATACATTCTCCATAGATGATGAATGGGCCCACTGTCATAACAAGAGGCCCTGGTTATGGTCTGGCGTTCCATTTTATATTGTGTGGATTGGGCCGTCCTTGTGGTTCAAATGTCACCATTGAACCACTTTGATTGACAGTTAATGACAAGATAATTAGCCTTAGGTAACTCTAGGTCATTTTCCAGACTCTTATAGTACCCAGGCTGTCTGACCTGCAGGCTGGAGAATTCCCTACATTCTTTTGCAGATTAGCAAGGCATCTCTTCTTCCCCAAGGTATGGCGATTGCTTGGGGCAGGATCAAGGTGCCGCAGCACCAAGATGGGGTAACATGCCTTTGTCCTTCTTCCCCAGGTATGGCAATTGCTCAAGGCAGCACCAAGGTGGGGTACCCCCTTTTGTGCCTAGGAGAGCCAGAGATCCCTTACTATCTACCTAACACTGGTAGCCACTGATATTGAAGTTGAATCAAGGCAGCATGCTGTAATGGTATTAAATTCACTGGCTGACAAAGGATATAAAGCATCTCAGAAAAAAGCTCAGATCTCACTTCCTCCTGTCAAATACTTGGAGTATGAATTGTCTCTTGGAACTTGAAACCTCCTCCAAGATTGGAAAGAGGCTGTATATAAATTGAATAGCAGTCCTTACCACTTGTAAACAGTTGCAAGGATTCTTGGGTATAGCCGGGTTTTGCTGGATTTACATTACTAACTTTAGGGTAATAGCAAAACCCTCAATAAAGCCTTAAAAGGGAAATAAAAGAAATGACTTACTTGGACCAGAGAATGCCACAAAGCTTTCATGACTATAAAAAAATTAAAAATTAAAAATTAATGACTAATCCCACATTGGGTCCCTGGATTTATATAAGCCTTTTGATTTGTTCATTTAAGAAAGACAAGGAATTGGACTCAGGATATTGACACAAACTTTGGGGGATCATAGCAACCCATATCTTATTTCTTTAAGCAATTGGATATGGTAAAAGGATGGCCTCTTATCTGAGAGTGGTGGCTGCTACTTACAATACTTTACAGGAAGGTGAAAAGTTTACCCTTCGACAACTGGTGACTGTTCACATCATGCATTATGGATTACCCCTACTAGAACAAAAGGGAGGCTTTTGGTTACTGGCAAGTGGCTGGATGGGTAAATTATAGGCTACTTTGTGAGATAATCCTAATGTAACTCTGAAGGTGGTGTTCACCTTAAATCCAGCCACCTTGCTCCCTATGGACTCTCATTCCCCATTCTGTGGTTACCTTCAGATTATTGACCAAGTATGTTCTGATCTCCAGGATTTGACTGAGCAGCCCCTGTTACACACAGATGAGGAGCTCTTTATGGACAGAAGCAGCCATATGGAACAGGGACAATGTAAAGCTGGGTATGCTCTGGTTACCAGCCAATAGGTGATTGAGCCACAAGCCCTACCCCCTCAGGATATCTTCCCAGAAAAATAAATTAATTACACTAACCAGACTGATTCTGAGTATGCCTTTATGGTGGTACATGCTCATAAAGTTATTTGGAAGAAATAACCTCTGAAAACAAGAAAATTAAATATGGACCATAAATTCTTGAGTTATTAAAAGCCATTTTTACTGCCCAGGGAGGTAGCCACCATGCAATGCTGGGGACATCAGAGAACCGTCTATGGTAGACTTGACGGTCAAAAGAGCCACTCAGCAATTGTTCAGGCAATTGGCCTTAATCCTCTTCCTCCAACTGGATAGATAAGGGATCCCTATTTGTACAATAGTAGGTCAGCAAATCATGTTTCCCTAAGGCCTGGGGAAACTGATAACACACCAGCTTCCAGAGGAACAGGCAAACAGGAGCATGTACAGTTGGTGCACCCTCTGAGTATATCTTGTCTGTGGGGTCAATGGGAAACACCCCCTCGGGCCTATGATTATCTAAACAGCAGGACGATGGGGGACATTTGCTTGTTGGAAATTCTTACCAACCACTTTTCAGTCCATAACAGGTAAAAAAAC
>NW_012148186.1:1825298-1828333 GCF_000956105.1 Propithecus coquereli
TATAAACTTATTACACATATTACATAGCTGTTCTAAACATTTTTCTTAATTCTTCTTTAGGAATTATTTTCTTGAGCTGATTTCACAATGTGAGGATAGATCTCATTATCTAAAAACAAAATTCCACTTTTCTAAATATTAAATTGTGACATTTCCTAACTTCAACAAAAAGTAAGTACACCTTCTAAGAAGAAAACATGAGTAAGAACATGAGACAAATTGACTGATTGCTCCTTATAATAACTAATATGTGTGAATAAGCTGATTTTGCTTTAATAAATTATCCCAGGAAGGTTAGTAGACTTAGGTGTACCACTGATTTCCCTGACTCCAAATCCTTAGGATCAGCAAAGTTTACACAATGAAAGCAAACCAGATTGGAGTAAAGTGATTCCATTCATTTCAGTCATGCTCATGACTGATACCTAGTGTCATGACCAAATTGATCACACAACGGTCTCCATCAATCTTTGCAACAGTAGAATTTAGCAGATTAGTTGTGTTGTGGCCTGTTCATTTCACCTTCTATAGATACAGCTCAATCTGAGAGGAGAAAGAAGAGTAAGTTAATTAAGGATAGAGGGCTCACTCTGATGGTTATGACAATTGCCTCACTTCTCCTCTTCCCAAATTTTGATGTCTTGGTGGGTCTGATGTGTTCTACCCTTTTGCTTCTTCATGTGTGTTTCCCAAATTTATAGCCTTGGCATCATCTCAAGCCCCTTCTCAGACAAACTGACTCAGACTCTAAATTTAACAAAGCCTCCCTCTGCCCCGTGATTTCTATGCATGTTGAACTTGAAAAGCACTGATATAGCCAATAGCTACTTTTGGAGTCATGGAGCTCTCAAAATTAAGTATGCTATTTGGAAGAAAATCTAAGATATTCTGGACAGCTTGATATCAGGATACCAAATGAGGTTTTCAGAAAATCTCTCCAAAACTGACCTAAAACATCACCTTTCCTAGAATTGAGTGTACCTGGAACAAAGACAATCTTTACAGTTACTGTGGCTTGCCTGATTCCTGACACTCTAGCCCAGTACTGTCTAATGGAAATATAAGCCACACATGTAATTTTAAAGTTTCTACTGGCCATATTAAAGAGATAAAAATAAACAGGTAAAATTAATAATACATTTAACCCAATATACTCAAAATACCATTAAAACATTAAATAAATGTAAAAATAGTTTACATTTTTTGCACTAAGTCTTCAAAACCAGGTGTGTAGTTTACATATATAGCACATTTCAATCAGAACTAGACATCTTAAGCTCTCAGTAGACACATGTAACAATGTTTACTGTATTGGGAAGCACAATTCTAGCCCAAAGATGAGGATTATAACTAAACCCATATTCCTTAAATCCTCTGTATTCTACTTTGGTGCCTATACTTTTTTAACCACTTATGTTTTGATACATGATTTAGAGATTTCTTATATCTTAATTCATTGCTCATTTGTATGTATGATTTATTTTTTCCCAATTTGAAGCATGCCTAAGTAATGGGACCTACAGCTTTATTAAATTATTAACTATTCCTAATGAGTTCTGCTCCTTTCCAACTTACTAGGTTAGGTAAGTATTTCTTAGGATATTCTCCTTACTTATCTCCTGACCATTTAGAATGTGGAAAACAACTCTCAGATACCCTGTTGTGAATTTGATAACATAGGAGATAGGCTTCTTTAATCCTCTATTTGTTAAAAAAGAAAAAGAAAATAACAGTGTCCCCATAACAAAATCACAAAATTATTGTGAGGATTAATCAAGGTAATGCCCTGGTACTTCAGTCCAGTGCCTAGCACATAGTCAGGAGTCAATAAAAGCTATATATTTATTATTTTTAGTCTAACTTCAATAATAGCTAAGGAACTAAAAATAATAATGTGACAGCATCGGAATCTAGGCAGAAATAGATTATAGAAAGAAAAACAAACTTTCACATCAAGGCCATCCAATGTTAAAGCAATGCCTCACATTTTAAGTTTTTGTTTTAGCCAACATTCTCTTTTCCTACTAACTTCTCTCTTAGTCAAGATAAAGTAGGTTATTCTATGGTTAAAAAATAAAACTGAAATCTCAGAGATTTAATACAACAAGGATTTATTTCTCATTCAAGTCACAGTCTGATGTAGGTCAAGTGGATCTCTGGGATGACTATCCTCCTAGTGGTGACACAGGGATCTAGGCTATTCCCATATCGTTTAGCTAACTACTTCAACACCTGGCCTCCAAGGTTCCCAAAAAGAGAAACATAAAGCACGAATAAACCGTCAAAGTTTGTAAAAAGGCCCAGAAAGGGGCTACGTTCTTTCCATCCATTTTCCATTGATCAAAATACAGTCAAAATAGCTACAACCTAGTTCAAGTCTTCGTCTACACCAAGAAAGGAGACTATGAAACAGAATTTGGAAAACACATAACACTGTTTTGGGCACAGGTTGATACTTTGTGTATTTAGAGTACAGATTGCTTTATTTTTTAGAGACAGGGTCTCACTCTGTTGCCCAGGCTAGAGAGCAGTGGTGGGATAATAGTTCACTGTAGCCTTGTATTCCTGGGCTCAAGTGATCCTCCTACCTCGGCTTCCCAATAACTGGCACTACAGGTGCATGCCACCATGCCTGACTAATCGTTTTTATTTTTTTTGTAGAGATGAGGTCCTGCTATGTGGCTCAGGCTGTTTTCGAACTCCTGGACTCAGGCGATCCTCCTGCCTTGGTCTCCCAAAGTGCTAGGATTACAGGCATGAGCCATCACACTGACAGAAGTGCATTATTTTTAAAAGAGTTTTCCTCCCAAGTGTCTGGGTGTACACAGTGGGTTATATAACGGATGGAAGGCACTGAATCAAAGACTTAAGAAAGAAGAAAATGACATCCCAGGTTTGTATGTGTGTAACAGTCAAAACTTGAAATCAGGGGAAGATGTCATATTTGTTTTCATTTAATAATAATATCTCATTTATATAGCCTGGTACAGTTTTAAAAGTTATAATGTGCTTTTAAATTTCTATAAATTATCACA
>NW_012148186.1:1828383-1830648 GCF_000956105.1 Propithecus coquereli
GACAAGAGTCTCCATTCTCCTCATTTGCCGGCAAATTAATAAACCTCCCTTTCCTTCTCCTCAAACCACTTATCCTCGGTTCTTCTGATGCTGCCTTGGGGACAAGTGCTGAACTTTTGGTAACAAACCTGAAGATACTTTCAGGGAGTCTACGAAGTCAAAACTATTTTTGTAATAATACTAAGTTGTAATTTGTCTTTTCCATTCTCATCATCCCATGTAGTGGAATTTTCTAGAGGCTACATGACCTGTGATATCTTCATCTGTCTTTCAACAAGTTAGGTATTAAGAAAATTTACAAAAATGTAAATCAGTGATATGTTTCTATTTTTCTATTTTGAAAAATGTGATTATTTTAATAAAAATATACTATTTTCTTAACACGTGATAAATTTGTTTTTGCTTTTAATAACATTTTAAATTACTCAATTTTAACTTCTAAAATTAATAAATATTACACACATACAAAAAGATCTTAGAGTCCTCAGTCCTTATAACAGTGTAAAGGGACCCTGAGATCAAAATGTTTGAGAAGTGTTGTAATCAGTGCCCTGTTTTTCAATGCTCCATTTTGAAATTTTCCTGCCCATTTCTTAATGAGGAAATACCGACATTTGCTCTCCTCCTTTCCACTAGGCACTCCCATGCACAGACTTTCCCTATCTAATTATGTGCTTATCTAGAGGTTCTAAAGACTAATAAGTCTCAAAACAATCCAGACCCCCACCAGGAGATTACCCCAAGGCTGCAGTTAATCTATAAATAAATAGCCTCTGAGATAATATGAGCCCTTTCACCAGGTGAAGCAATAATTCAAGATAGTCATCATGCTGACCAGCACCTCCTTGCCACTCCTGCAGGCCTTCAAACCAAATACCCTTTTTAAACCCCTACCTTCAGCCCAAGACTTCAAAATGGGTTTCTTTGAGTCATGAGCCTTGACCATTTCCCCACTGCTAGCTCTGGAATAAAGTCACTTTCTTTTCACTACACATCATCCTTATTGGCTTTTGCAAGCAGCAAGTAGCCAAGCCTGTGCTCCATTACAGTCCTACTTTATTTTTTAATATATTTAGGGGATATAAGCGTAGTTTTGTTACATAGATATATTGCATAGTGGTGAAGTCTGGGCTTTTAGAGTACCCATCACCCGAATAGTAGAGAAGTACCACTTCAGATCATGTTTTGTTAACAAAAGAGCATGTTTGTTCAACATATAGATTACATTAAATATTATTATAAAGACTCTGCAACAGCAATAAAAATAATCAAAACAAAACCTGTACTGCAAAGAATCCCATCAGAGCAATGTCTGATTTACAAATGAGAGTAGTACTCTAACAGGCTTTTTGTAGATAAAGTCCAGCATTCAGAATTACATTTTTTTCCTATAGAAACAATGTGTGGACCACAAAGACCCAATGGTGAATTTTCCCCACTGAACTCCACCCACAATAAACAGAAGCCATCTAATTTTCTCTTCTTTTGTCTGAAGAAGCTAGGTACAAGCAAGATCTCACTTGGTTACAACAAATATGGGTACATGCCCATGCACAAGCCTAAGCCCAGTGAACAAATCAGATTAAAAGGAAAGAGCTGATGCAATACAAATTTATTGAATGTATTGTATTGCATATACTGTAAGAAATATTTTCCTAGGATAGTTGAACTAGCAGTTAGAGCAACTGTAATATCTGAATCAGAACAATTAACAATTTAGTCATCTCCAACCTAGCCAAAAGCCAGCAAAATAATTGTTATTAATATGCTCTGATATTTTAACATTATCTCCAAGGAGAGGCTTATTTTTGTTAGAGTTTAAAGTTTAAAATCAGATATTAAATTAAGCTGATTCTTAAGTAAGATTTCAGTACTGATAGGTGAAACATTGAGTATCTTAGCTTTCAGATCATTTTGTGCATTCAAGAAATGTCTGTCACTTCACTTTAGTTCCATGCTCAATCATTTAGAACAAAATACAACACAACAAAAATCTCAATCCATTCTGCCAGCTCAACAAAAGCTTTTGTGTGGGTGTGTGTTAGAAAGTAATTATAAGGTTTTCATTTCACTAATTATTCTGTAGCCTTTGAAATGTCAGTGTAGGTCAAAGTAGCAGCCAATGTTTTGAATCAGATCCGAATTAAAATAAGGAGGCTACTGCAGGAATAACAAGAAAAGGAATGAACAGTAAAGTAATTTGACATTATGAGTGATGGAAAATGAGACTCAAGGTCACAGGAATTTAAAGTTTCTATCCAGGAA
>NW_012148186.1:1833988-1846197 GCF_000956105.1 Propithecus coquereli
CAATCCGCCCACCTCGGCCTCCCAGAGAGCTAGGATTACAGGCGTGAGCCACCGCGCCCGGCCCACATTGTATTTTTACAGAGCCTTGAATCATAGATGATACTTTTTCTGTTTTACAGATGAATAAGCTGAGTATTGGCAGGTTCAGGGACTGCCATCCAAGGTGTCTAATATCAAGGGCAGACCTCTGCCCATGTGCCACAGCGCCCTAGAACTCAGCCCTCTTACCTAGGCCAACATTGCTCCCAGTGCAATGGCAGATGTTCACCTAGACTCTGAAGAAACACCAGAGGAACAAGTTTACTGTGTCACAAGGCTTCTCTTCCATTTTCAGATAGTACCAGCTACTTAGTTTAGCTTTCATAAATTGTTCCTTATTCTACTTTGGAGACCATAGGAAAAGCTAATCCTTTTAGATCACAACCTTTTTAATTATTAAAGACAATCATACCTGTTTCCCAACACTAATTCTTTTTAAACATTTCTTTCCAAACTTTGTTGATAGCATTGTTATCAGACTTTTATTTTCCTCATATAGTGCTCTAGTTTGTCAACATCCTTCTTAAAGCTGAATGCCCACAGTTAAACATGGCATTGTGTATGTGATCTGAGATTGCCATCTCTCTTAAGCAGGAGCGATGAATGGCATGCTTAATCACATACTCCACTCTTCCTATTAATATTTCAAGATACTCTCTTCACCTCGCTCCTTAAACTTGACCTACATCCCTAAGGCAAACTCCTAAATATCACTTGGGAGCCCTGACTTAGATTCATTGGCTTCTGTTTCATTTTAAATCCTGGAAAAGTTCAAATTGAGATCATTTGGGTAACCGTAATGAGATCCCTGCATTTTGAAGAATCTATTTTCATGTAACAGTACCATGATAAGAAAAAAAAGAAAATTCCTTCATTTAAAAATAGGCTGATGATGTGTCAATGTAGGTTCATGGATTTTTAAAAAATGTACCATTCTGGTGTAGTGTTTTGATGGTGAGAGATGTTGTGCATATGTGGGGCAGGAATTATGTGGGAAATCTCCATACTGTCTTCTCAATGTGCTGTGAATCTAAAACTGCTCTAACAAATAAAGAGTACTTTTTAAAAAGAGAGAGAGAAAAACTAAACTCAAAAAAAATTTTTTTAATTGAAAATAGGCTGATTTTATTATCTGAATTCTTCCAAATAATTACCCTGCGTTTTAAAAGGATTAATGAGATACCATTTTTTTTTTACAGAAATAGAGAAAACAATCTTAAAATATATAAGGAATCACAAAAGACCCCCAAAAACCAACACAAGTCTTGAGAAGGAAGAACAAAGCTGAAGACATCACACATTCTGATTCCAAATTATGTTACCAAGCTACAATAATCAAAACAGTATGATACTGGCATAAACAGAGACATATGGAACAGAATAGAGCACACTGAAATAAATCCACACATTTACAGTTCACTGATCTTGACAAGGGGGACAAGAATACACACTGACAAAAGGATAGTCTCTTCAATAAATGGTGTTGGGAAAACTATATATATGAGCAAAACAATGAAATTGGACCCTTATCTTACAGCATGCACAAAAATCAACTCAAAATATATTAATGTGGGGAACGTGACCAGTGTTCCCCACAAAAAACCGGGTCTCTTTGGTAGAGTTGCAAGGGATAAGAAAATAATAGAGAGAAATGGAAAATGGAAGAAATAAAAGAATACACTGAGACAAAGATATAGTTTTATAAGTTTATAAAGACTATAGGCAAAGCGGGAGCTCAGGGGGCTCGGACCTTTCCGTTGGTCTCAAAAAGCCCCGAATGAGGTCTTACATGGTAACTTATAGGAAACAGTGAACAATTGTCAGGGGTAACAGATTTACATAACAACAGGTAGTATCTCTCAGGTTAACAGATTTTCAAAAGGCTTTTACAGAAGGGTTTTATAGATTCTTTAACTAATTCTATTTACGTGAGCAAATGGTCACAAAGTCTTTCAAAGGTTAATCTCTAAATTCTAAGGTAAGTTTATCATTTAAACAGAGGGGTTAAACAGAGATATGTAAGCTCCATGTTTATTAGGTTATTGTGAATGGAGACAGGTAGTCTAGAGTGGTTTAAACAAAAGCTTTGCTTTTGGCCATTCGGGAAGCTGTCCTTTCCGGGAAGCTGTTTGTTCCGGAGGGCACTCCATTGTTAGCTCTCAGCCTATAGTTTTTAACAGATTCGCTTGTGCTTTACAAGGCAAATCCAATTCTTTAGGTCTGAGAAACACAGCGCCTCGTGGGATACAGCCGCTACTGCCTTTCAGAGACGCCCTTCCAGTGTAACAGCATTCGAAATGCAAACCAGCACATTCACCTATGCCTTCAGGGCAAAGCTCTGTAAAACTCCTAAGACAGATCCTGTCCCAAAACACGTTTAATACTAATTCATGGAGCAACATATTAAAGACTTAAACATAAGACCTGAAACTTCCAGAAAAAAAATAGGAAAAAATCTTAACATGGGCTTTGGAAATGATTTCATGGATATGATACCAAAAACAGCACAGGCAACAAAAGCAAAAATAGACAAGTGGGACTATAATAAAACTAAAAAGCTTCTAATACCATAAAGAAAACAATTAACACAGTAAATAGGCAACCTCAAAATGGTAGAAAATATTTACAAATGATAAATTTGATAAAGGGTTAATATCCAAAATATGTAAGGAACTCAAGCAACTCAATAGCAAAAAATAAATAACCTAATTAAAAAAATGGGCAAAAGACCTGAATAGACATTTCTCCAAAGAGTACATACAAATGGCCAACAGACATATGAAAAAGTGCTCAGCATCACTAATCATCAGAGAAATGCAAATTAAAATCACAATGAGGTATCACCCCATACCTGTTATCAAAAAGACAAAAGATAATAAGCTGGCAAACGTGTGTAGAAAAGGGAACCTCTGTACACTGTTGGTGGGGAGGTAAATTGGGATAGCCACTATGGAAAACAGCATGGAGGTTCCAGCATAAACATAATAATATACAAAATAAATGGCAAAAAGTTCCACATCTACCCTTCAGAGACTAAACAGCCCAATAGAGATGATTTTTAACAGAACTCCTCATGCTGAGAAAACAGGATGGTGCAAAAGACTGGAAAGGAGAAGGGACACAATTTGGAACATAATTTGGAAAGGCTTCCCATAGCCTAGGTTATTATTAGGATATTGAAGAAAGCAAAGGCCAGGTTTGAGGAAACAAAAGATAGATGATGTTCCAAATGGAATGAAGGCACATGCAAAGCCTCAGAGGAAGGAAGCCTCAGAGAGAAAAGATAACATGTCTTAACCTTCAGTTCCCGAAGGAATACCACACATACACCTTAGGACAGGGTCTGTCTTGTCTGCCCATGAGAAACTAACTCACCTTCATTACAAGAAATCATGTGTAGGAGACTTCTGAGCACTAACTACAAAGTAGACTCCACCTCATATATATGGTTTTTTCTCTACTTCCCAAATCAGATCTTTTATGTCACATTAGCTTTGTCTGGGCAAAGCAGGGCTTTGGAATAAGACTGCTGGCAATTAAAGAAAGAAGGGAAATGACTTTCCAATGTATATGTTTTCAAATGAAATTGGATTTATGCATTGCAAAAAATACATTGGTTTGCTGCTTCTGACAGGTTTTTGCTTGATTTAATTTAGGGCTTGGAGCATGTTAACATTCTAAAGACTTTAGAATGATAAACATAGACTACTTCAATGAAAGTTTATACCGAATCTCTTCCTCAGCCTACAACATTTTTTCACAGGGCAAAATATTAAATTTCAAATCTGCTATTATTTAGCCATTCTGGATTTTTCAAGGACAGTGTTAATAGGTAAGTGTCTCAAATGGAACTGACAACAATATATAAGTTTCTTAGAATGGTAGAAACCTCGGAAATCTCTCCAATAGAGTTTGGCTATAAAACCAGGTTCCTAAAAAATAGACTATTTCCCATCCTGAGATTCCAGCCATCCTATTATTTGTCAGAGGGAACAATCTGAGGGCCATTCAACTTTAGACAGCGTTTTCAGTGGGATTTAAAATGCACTTCTTGAATAAAAAAAATTCCTGTATAATAAAGTCATTATTTAGCATTTCTTTTTTTGCCCCTCACTATCTGGATTTATTTCTCTTTTCCTCAATTCCATGATTAGGCAGAATTTCTATCTTTTCTATCAAGGACATTTAAACAGGCTGTAGATTTCAGGCTTCTTTTGTCCATGGCTCTGAAAATGCAAAGAGCTTTGTTTTAATGTATTTGATTTTCTTTAGAGTCAACATTCCTTCTTGCATTTAAATGTGATGACGTAAATCAGAGCTGACACTATGAGTACTGTCTGCAGTCTGTGCTTGGTCCCAGTATTTATGTACCTCCTCCACAGATTCCAGCACATTCTACATTGTTTATACTAATCACTATTACACCAAGTGAATCAACATTGTTATAGTTTACATGTAAAATAGCTCCTGCACAGAAGAGATTAATGGTGATTCACGATAACACAGAAAAAGCACAGAACTCCAGACTTTCAGACACATTAGATAATGGAGTTTTATATTCAGTTCTATATGGAAAATTAAACACCCCTTAAATCGCACATAAGACACAGTACACACAGCATCATTTTAAAGACCAGCAGTGTCTCTAAAATGTGAAGTCCAACACAGTTTGTCCTTCAGCTCTGGAATAGAAGCCCTGTTTCTTTAATTAAACACCAAATGATGTTGGCTTGCAGTTTGTGTCTATGTTGCATAAAAAATGTGTACCTTGGAGCACTAGACTTACACTTAGCACTGTGAGATGCTCGCTCTCCGGAACAGCAGGTCCAGGCCCCTAGCTCACCTGCACTCTGAGGTGCACACTCTCTCCAGGGCTCATGATTACAACGTGGAAGAGCAATGGACTCCTCTGCCTGTAGTTAATTCACCTTTTCATTCTCTTTGCTCTCCCTTTCACTGACCTCCTAACTCCTCTTTTCTCCCCTCTTCATCCCCATTCCCTTTCTCTTCTATGTAGAAAGTGTAAAATTGAATGTTTCTACAAAGATTACGTAATGCATTTCCATGGTACTGCTGGGAGATGTGCTTTGTCAGGATAGTATTACTATGCAGCTCACAGATCCACAGACATTTTTTCAGCCAGAAGAGAATTAGAGATAACCCTGAGAAGTGCTTTCCAAATTATATTTTAGCAGTGGAATCTATGGTTTGTAGAAAATTCTACATGGGATCACAATATATAAAATTGATGAAAGTAGAGTTCCTCTTTGAAACAAAGAAGCAAGGAGGGCACAGAGTCCCTCATCTTCATCCTCCCTCTTGCCTTCCAGAAATCTTAGTGTCCTCAGAAAACAATTTAAAGCCCTTGATTTTCTGCTCTCCCCTATCTGAGCCCAGAAAGATCAAATATTTTATCCCAGGTAACATATTTTTTAAGTT
Organism: Propithecus coquereli; assembly: GCF_000956105.1. Taxonomy (NCBI): domain Eukaryota; kingdom Metazoa; phylum Chordata; class Mammalia; order Primates; family Indriidae; genus Propithecus; species Propithecus coquereli. The sequence continues at coordinate 1,839,467 of NW_012148186.1, forward strand.
ACAAGGACACAACTACAACCCAGCTTTCTCTATCTGGGAATTGTAGGTGATTCTGCTCTTATGTTAATAAAATATGAATTCAGTGCTGAAGAAAACAGAATAACCTTGAGTAAGAGGTGAAAGAGTTATATAACTTCCATAAACATTTATTTAGCATTTACGCTGCTAGGTAGTGAGCAGGTGTTACACATATAAAAAAGAAAGATTCATTCCTTCAAGGTGCTTAGAGTCCAGTTGGTGGAAAGATGTGCAAAACCAAGCCAAATACAAAACAATAACACTTGAGTCTGCAAAATGCTGAAAGAGCCTTCAATCTTCCCCATGGGGTCCTGCAATGCTTCATAGATGAGCTAGCTTTTTTCTTGTGACACAGAACAGGAGCTAGCCAGAAAGGGGGCATTTCGGGGAGAGGATCCAGCATGTACAAAAGCATGGAGGAATGAAAGGGCACAGCGTAATCCAGGAACTGCAAGTAGCCTGGTGGAGCAGACAATGGGGAGGAGGAATGGTTGTCAATGAAGCTGGAGAAGTAGAAAGTATCAACGAGCTATTTATCTTGTAAGAAAGAAGGAAGAATTTGAGAATTGGAGGTGACAGCAAATTACAACTGTGACAGCAAGGGTGACAATGAAATACAGAGTCGAGGGAACTTAGTTACACATTGGGTGTGGTCAATGAGGGAAAGAGATAAGACAGGGCCAGGTTTCTGGCTTGGGCAATTGGGTAGATGCTTGTTAATTCCTGGGCTGAGAATATAGAACACAGGTCAGATTTTAGGCTCTGATTAAAAGATAAATAATTTGTTTTTAAATATACATAGAGGAAGATTTGGATTCCTGATGGAAAAGTCTCAGGCTTTTATATAAAATGCTAAGAGGCACTGAGAGTGGGAAGAGAGGGCAATGTCATCTGGTATGTGGGACCTATAGCCTTGAAAGGCCACATGAGTTAAAAAGACAAGAGAACAGGAAGAGAGCCCTCAAGGACTCTAACATCTCAGTGTAGAGTATACAGTTCCCCAAAAGAAGACTGAGAAGAAGCCACCAGAGGTGTAAGAGAACACCTCTTTTGGGTGTGTTGGAAACAAAAGGAGGAAAGAATCCAGGAGACAAAGAGTGGCCAAGTGGATCAGATTCCTCAGAGAAGCACCATGAGGCGAGAACTGAACATCCCAGATTGTGTTTGTCAGCAAGGAGGTCGTCTGTGGTCTTTGCTGGGCAGTTTAGTACAAAGACAGAGGCTGAAGCCTACTTCTAATTGTTTACAGAACAACTTGTAAAGTGAGTAGTGGAGATATTTATTGTAGATTGTTATTTCAAGAAATGTTGCTATTAAGGGAAGGGGAAAATATGGATTTTTAGCTCAAGGAAAATGTGAGGTAAAATTTAAGTTTTTCTTTTATAGTGGGAAAGATTTGAGAGGTACAGGTGAGTGAAGCTGTCAAGATTGAAGACCAAGGAGAGGGAGAAATGGCAAAAAGAGCACCGGCCAAAGGAAGCAAAAAAGGATTCCCAAATACTGGAGATGATAGCAGTCTTGAACAATCAGAAGATGGGTACAAACTGAGATACTTCTAAGTTGTTATGGAGAACTTGAGAGTATCCTTCCCAGACACCTAAATGTTGGAAGTGGGAGAGGAGGTGGCAGGACAAAGATAGGAGACAGAAGTTTGGAAGGGTCCCAGAATGAAATGGCTGAGGAAATAAAATGTACTAACATGTATACGAATAAAAATTGCCCATTCATGTTTAAGTATTACTGAGCTTAGAGACTTGAATTTCCGGTTCCAATCTAGTTGTAGGCAGATGTCCACTCTTAATCCTAGCCCTAGGGGATAGGAAATGTGGCAATGGTACTGTGAGATGTAGCAGCATTATCCTCAAGCACTAAGGACACACTGGTGCAGATGAGAAGAAAGTGTGCATTCTGAAAACTTTCAAAGTCTGTAAGAGGCTCAGCTTCCCTCATGAAGATTTCAGCATCTATCTCTAAATTCCATCTTGCTTCCTTATGCCCTTTGGGCAGAGACGAGCCAAATTTCTCCTCTTCCTACTAGCCGCATACTCCCACTACTTTGTATGTACTTTCAACTCTCCTTTCCATTTTTCAGTGTCATTAGGACTGGCAACAGCCATAGGAGACCCTTCTAGTGTGCTGTCCAGAGAGGCCATTTGTAGTACATTAGAGGGCAGGCATGTTATCTCCATTCTGGGGAGATTATGCTGTATACATAATCACCAGCACTCTATCTCTATCTCGATACGCCAGTTAATAACAATCTGTCTTTCCAAAGACCACAACGAATTCGGGAGCTGTTGCCTCTGCAGAGTGTTTTCACAACTGAAATTGCTCTTAGAGATAGTAGAGGGAAAAATCAAATTAAGTCATTTCCCTCCTACCCTTTTGCTACCTACTTGGAAATCATTAGTACAAATGATAGTTAGCCTAGCAATAGCAATGCAATCAAAACCACCACATCCATCTCAGTGAACCATGTCGCTAGCTTGGGTATTCCACTGGCTGCTAATTAACACTGACACACATTAACAGCCCCAGCAGCAGGGTCAACACAGCATTAGTAGCGTCTTAATGCAGACAGAAATGATAGATATTAAAGTCTTTTCCCCAGCCTCAAGGAAGGGGGTTGGGGAAGGTGGAATTAGAAGTCACTTGACAGCAGATGTCACGTGGAACAGCCTCGCTAAAGCAGCAGGCTTCTTAAACCTGAGAGAAGGAGAAAGTGCTGTATGAAAAAGAGTTCCTGCTTCTGGGTCTCTGAGTAATTTTATGTTTAACAGAACGTGGATTTAGGCCTGAACAAAGGAGATCACCATCTCTTGGAGATAGGAGGCGGCTCAGGATTGGGCCAAGCTTTTTTCCTGAAACCTTTCCTCTAGCCCCTAAATTGTTATTTCCTGAAAAAAAGATAAAAATAAAAAATAAAACCATCTATGTGGAGCAAACTGTGTAAAGGCAGAATCAACAGCTATCCGGAAGGAGCCTTAAAAGTCTTCCTTCCTTAAAACAAATTCCCCAATAGCCTGCCAGAGAACCTCAAATGGATTCTTCAAAAGCCCCTGTAAAGATGAAATCCTGTTACTTGGCAGAAATTCCCCAATACCTAATCCATCCTTGTGCCCTCAGGCTTTGCATGGTTCCAGGCAAACAGCAGGTACTCATTAAATATCTGTTGACTAAATGAATAAACCCACCCCCAACTGTTCTCCACTTAGCCCTGATTAGTTTATCAGGTTCTATTTTGTGCCTATCCCTGAGCAATGTCAGGAGAGGCTATTTGTGATGGGATGGGGATGAGGAGCTATGGAGATCCGGGACATCTGGAGAGTGATGTGAGCATGTTCAGGGTGAGGAAAGGCAGCTGAGGGCCCCAGGCACCAGTCAGGAGAAGAGATGAAAGGCTAAGGGGTGAGAGCAAAGTCGAAGGTGCATGCCTGCCCAGGCATCTCAGAAGGCAACCAGGGGAGACTTTGCCTCCCGGAGAGGAATGCGAATCCCAACCCTGTACTCTTCGGCGTCCCCTCTCTGTTGCCCCTTCCCTAGGCTCCAAGGGAAACAGACTGTGTTTGTTTGTTATGCACAGCACTGCAATACACAAACAGATTGACATAAATTTATGCCAGCCTTTCTTGTTTAAAAACATGAATTATTCAAGAAATATTACAATATTAATTAGAAATCATTAAAATACGAGTGTTGGGGGAGGGAAGAATAAGATGGTGCATTAGCAAAATCGCATTTAGCCCAAATATAAAGTGTGCCAAAGCTGCTTAATCATTGTTTTGATAGTCAAAATACCATAACACCAGTTTCACAGTACAGGGGAAAGGAAGCTTCTTGGAAGCCTTTGCTTCCCATTATTATTGGTGAGATTAATTATTTATGGAGCTCCAGCAGTGTACTGGGTGCTCCAGAGGACACAAATAAGGCGAGGTTTCTGCCCGAAGGGCACAGGAGCAGAATCAGAGCAGCACAGAGTTCTGACACACACACCCAGCCAGTGATTAATGATCAAGAGTACGAGGGGCTTTTGCTTTGACTTTTCAGTTTGCTCAATGTTTTAAGTTTTCAGTCTTTGGAGGAATCACAAGGTGAATGTTGTTACTAAAGAATGCCATGGGGAAGACATAAAGCTATCAGAGGCCCCGTAAATGAGAAAAATATATAAGTCTGGAAGGTCAATGTTACATTTACATTGCTACCATGGAGTATAGCAAGAAGAACTCAAGTCCTGGACAGTGTTCACTGAATTGAGTGATTTGGGTCTGGAGGATTCATTTGCGATGGTGATTATTGCGTATTTATAATGGAGTCCACAAACTACCACGGTTGCACTGTTACACAAAATGCACACATGGCATAGCTTCTGCAAACTGTAAAGGTTACAATGCTGGTAAATGTGTATCTCTCATATACAAACATGGTACTGGCACTGACATATGGTGATCATTTAAAAATGGTTGATACCCTAGTACAAGGCTGGGGAACTTTTCATGTTGGAAGGCCGCATTCAAGAAACTTCAATTAGATATACTTAGAAATGTACGTTATTTTGTAAAAATCTAACTGTTAATACTATGTACTTAATTTCAAAAAATAAAATTTTTAAAGTTAACTAATCTTTTAATGACTTTGTTCTGCCTGCTTTTTGTTGGAAAGCATTTGAATATTTAGCTGCAGCATGAAGGTTCGAAGTCTCAGTTGATCCTCTAGATGGGTATCAGTCATTTGTGACCTTAAGGGTGTCTTGATTTGGGCTAGTTAGGAGAATGCAGAGTTGCAGCAATAAGTGGTTGAAAAGCAAGAAAGTGTTGTTTGGGCATGTTGCCAAAGGCATGGGTATTCTACTGCATTTTTACATATTTCAACTGGACCTTTCTTAGCATCAAACAATGATTCTAAAGTCATCTACTGAGAGCTCAATCAATTCCATCTGTAGTTCTTTAGGTGCCTTGGTGATATCAACTAGATGAGGCTGAAATGCTAATTTGAGCGTGATGTCATGATTCTCAAAGTTGTGAACCTTTCATTGCGTTCTCCAATTAATAGGTCTATAACAGCTGCATATTCTTCAATTGATTCACATATATCATCCTGCTCATCAATGACCTGTGCTGGCTGGGGAAAATGTTTATCCAAAATTTCCTGTGGAAGAAAAAGTATTTTGAAAAAAGATAGCTTTCAAAATGCTTGGATTTTTTGCCACATGTCATATATAGACTTAGTTTTACTTTGCAAAGAAATAGTCAAGTTGTTTTGACATGATATCACACAGAAATGCTGCATTCCTATAGAAATCTTCTTTTAATAATTCACATTGCTGATTCTGCTCTTCATAAAATATAACTATCTGTTCTCACAGAGATAAAATTTTGGCTAACAACTGTCCCTGTGATAGCCAACACACATTGGAATGATACAACAAATCCATACTGAATACCTCATAGTTCAAGCTTAACATTTTACAAAACTGAGGACGCTATGTTGCATTTGCACAAATATAGTTAACAATACTTATGACTTGTTCCAAAGTATCACTTAAAATAGTAGCTTTAGCACAGAGATTTTGCTGATTCAGGATATAATGAAAAGAAATGAGAACATCTGGATTTGTTAATACATTTTTTTATCTGTACAATAAACCCTTCATGTTTTCCTGTCATGGAAAGTACACCATCTGTACACACACTAAATTTACCAAACTCAGTCCAACTTCTCATTTATCTTGAAAGTTGTTGAAGATATCTATTCCCCGTATTCTGTTTGCAAGAGTGCCCAAGGCAAGTAACTCTTTATAGCAAAGAAAATCTTCTGTTATGACTCTAATGAAGTATAAAACCCGTTCCAAGTCAGTAGTATCAGTCAACTTATCCAAAGCAACTGAATAATGTATATTTTTGTTTTGAAGTATTGCGTGAAGTTGTTCTGTTAAGTTGAAGGCTAATTCATGCTGCTGATCAGTTATGGTTCTGCTTGAAAGAAGCAGTTGTTTCGTACTTTGAATTGTTATCTGGGCCTAAACATCCTACAACTTTGACGGTGCATTCTTTCATAATTTCTATGTCACTGAATGTCTTCCCTTTTTTCCCCAAGTATATAAGCTACTTTATAAGTTGCTTTAGTGGGCATTATTTCCAGATTTCATTGCTGCTTGAAAGAATTGTCTTTGCTTTTCATCTTTTAATTTCTGCAATACAACCTTTCATGTCTCTTCCTTTAATTTAAAATATTTGTGGTCCTTATGAGTGCTATAATGCTGATGAGCATTGAATTTCTTTAATATTGATATTGCAATATCACAAAGCAAGCAAATCATCTTATCTTCAGCAGAAAAAAGATAATATTGCAATTCCCAATCCTTATTAAGAAATCTGTTTTCTTCCTTCAGTGTTCTCTTGATCTTCTTTGACATGATGGTCTGTTAAGCAGACAGAATTAAAAAATACTGTCAAGCTGTGAAACTATTCACAAATTCTACTTCAAACAGAAACACAGTGCACTGTTATCAAAAGTTGATAACAGAATGGCATATTCAACCCCCATAAACTCTTGCCAACCAGCCTCATGCTATAGTGGCTCCAGTCAGGCAGGGGAAGTTAGAACTAAATCATGAGACTAGCAGCTGTCAGTTTAGCCCTTATGGCTTACTAATTTTCTAATTGTGCTGGTCAATCTGGGAGGACTATTTCATTGAAACTTAGTCTCTGATATTT
>NW_012148186.1:1858017-1860010 GCF_000956105.1 Propithecus coquereli
TAACATTGGTGTTTAGTTCGGGAGTCTTCTGTGTGCAAAGGTGCAAAAGCTGCAAAGAGTTCTAACCCTTTCATGCTGGAAAGCTACACCTCCCTAAAATTAAAGCCAAGAAACCAGAGCAGAGGAGACAAGTAAATATCCCCTTTCCCTGTGGCACCTCCCGCCTAATGGGAATTGTAGTTAATGATCTGAATCGAAAGCGAAGTCTTGTTTTATGGAATGCTCACTCTTTGTTAAGCAAAGCTGTTTGGGCGAAGGACCATTCTATTGATTCAAAAATTGATTTCTTTTTTTCCCCCTTCATATAACTAAAACGTAGCTCACAAATCACAGCTCTTTTATTCTTCTGGCTGCAACCTAGGCTGAATCTCTCCCAACCTACTTACCGAGGGATGTCTGATGGAGATGCGGGAGGAGGAAGTGGGAACATTTGGACAGAGATTGTTCAAGATTCTATTAAAGGTTTCAAGTGGCTTCCTTTGAACATTTGGTAATTTATATTTCGAGTCCCTTGGTGTAATTATTGTAATTATCATTAATCATCAACTTCCAGACCCAATCGAAATGCAGAACATTGGAAAGGTCAAAGCAGTGGAGAATTCTACTATCCCTCACAGAAGATATGAGGCATTAACATTCCAATGCTCCACTTGTGTGACAAAGATTGTAATGAAAACAGAAAATAGCACAAGATTAATGTGTTCTCATGATAAGAATTATCATAAGGAAAAGAGAAAGTGGAACAAACTTAACCCACTCCTATCACAGAAGCAGGTGGGTTAAGGCTAAGGGACAAGCTGTAGCAGCTCAGTGTGGCCCTTCTGAAGATGATTGTGTCTTCCTTCTTTCATGGAGTAACAACAAATAAGAAAGTAACTCAGGAGCATGGCAGGTCACATTTTGGATAATTCACTGGAACCCTGGTTTTGTCTGTTTGGCTCTTTCCCTCGCTAACTGTCTCCCATCAGATTATTCACCGGACCTTCAAACCCATATCACAACTGCCTGCTGGAAATCCACCTACATGCCCACAACAGAATTCATCATCTCTTCCCGGAACTGAATGCAACTCCTGCAGATAAAACAAGTTAGTGGTCCAACACCAAAGTTCTGGAGGTTCCCAGGCCTGCGTTCAAATCCCAGTTTGGCCACTTGTGCAATTCTGGGGGAAATGCTTGCCTTTTCCATTCCTCCATTATCTTATTTGCAATATGTGCTTAAAAGTATCTACTCCAAAGTGTGATATTAAAGATGAAATGATGTACTTAAACTATTTAGCACACAGAAAGTGCCCAATAAATGTCAGCTATTTTTTAAAAATTATAATTCTTTCATTATTATGAAGTCCATCCAGCTACTTAAACAGAAAAAGATAAATCTTGGCATTATTCTATATTTCTCTATTTCCATGACCCTCATACAGAGTGGAACCAAGATCTGTCAATGTATCCTCTTAATCTCCCTCTGATATTTTCTTTCGATTTTCATTGCTGTTGCCTTAGTGTAGGCCTTTATAACTCTTCCCTATATTAATTTAATCATCATCTTCCTACCTCTAGCCTTGTCTCATTCTAAACCATCAGCCACATTGGAACCAAAATTATCTTCAAAAGCATGAATATCATAACGGCCTTCTCTCGCTTAAAGTCCATGGGTGGCTTTCCATTACCTTCGGCTAGAGTTCGGGTTCCTCAAGAAGGCATGTGAAGCCTCCACAGGCCAGCCCCAGCCTCCCTTCCCAGCCTCCCTGCTTTTTCGGTACCTTCACATTTCCCAGGAATCAGACACACCGTATTTCCCACAATCCTAGCGTAGTCTTCAGTCTATCTTGCATCTACGCCCTTGTCAATGTTATCAATTTACATCTGGTAAATCCCCTCTAATTCCTAGAGGACTCGGCATTTTTTCTAATCCTTAATGACAGCTCAGGCAACATCACCTCTCTCAGAAGCTTTCTCTAACCCTATCCTCCCCCAAGTAGTTTTATTTGTTC
>NW_012148186.1:1871245-1885919 GCF_000956105.1 Propithecus coquereli
GAAGGATGGACATATTTGAAACTCAGATGGGGGGGGGACCAAGGGCAACATACGTAACCTAAACATCTGTACCCCCATAATATGCTGAAATAAAAGAAAAAAAATAAATAAATAAAAGGATTTGTTTTGTAAAATTTGGATTCAGTCAAAAGGCTATACTTAAGGACATAAAAGGCTACATGTGGCCTTAAGGATGCAGGTTCCCCACCCCTGCCATACTACCACTTTGTGAAAGAAAAGACCAAGAAATGCAATGAGACAGTTTATTTCAGTTTTAACGTTGGGGGAGGGTGCATTTGAACAGCTGAATTAACTACTTCATGAAGGTGAGTATCATCCTGAGGCTGCTTCCAAGGAACCCAAATAGAATCCTCATGACCTTAATTGATTACAATAGCTTCTAACTCGGCACCAGTCGATGAGCAAGTGATTATCATGCCCTGCAGGATATGGGCAAGAAAGTAAAAGCAGGGTTGCAGAAAGCTGGTTTGGAAACTAAGTTCAACCTCTTGTCCCATTTAACTTAGTTTATGCCCAGCAATGACAATGGCCATGCCCAAGCACTCTCAGCACTGACTTTAAGACATCCAGTCCGTGCTGTTTCTCCCTCACTTAAAATATTTGCCTATTCTGTTGGATGATGAAAGCACCTGGTCCACAGCTCCTTGAGATCAGGCATTTGGTTGTATCCCCCACTGAATCCCAGGACACATTTCTACATATTAAGATGAAGAGATGGAAGGTGAGATTTGAAGGTGGTATGGTTGGAATATAGAGTTGGGAAATCCAATGGGTCTAAATATAATAGAAACATGCAGTAACTAAAGAAAGAAATGAATTTAGAAGAGGTGGACAAAGGAAAGACAAACCTGAGAAAGTTGGTCTCAAATACAAAGTGAAAATATAGATGCCACAGCAGATCAAAGTCTTAAGAACGGTAATAGTCACAAAGAAAGAGATCAGTGAACTCTCCAGGGCCCACTCCAACTGTGGGCTTTTTATTCCTTTTCACAATTTTTGTGCATGTTTTCTCTCATACAGTGTCTTAAACTGGCTGAGGGAGTCTTCTAACATCAGAATCAGGCCCCAACATGCTCAATAGATATTTGTAGGATAAATGACTTAATGATTTTAATTTTGGTTCTAGTCTATCTAGAGACCAGCAGATGTTCAGGGAATCTAAATTAATGAACTTCCCACTTGACACATATAAATTGACCAATATTACTAACAGGCATAGAGACAGGGGTTGGAATAACTGTGACTATTTATAAAAATCAAGGCTAAGGAAGGCAGTTTTAGAACCTTATAAGTTGGGTGGCTTTCTAAACTCATTTGGCAGCCCCCAAATAGGAATTGCTGTGTAACATTTGCACTGGCTCTGCACATGTTGCCAATATTGCCATATATTCCCCCAGGGCTGACACTTTCCTTTTTGTGAATCTGAATCCCCTTTCTCTTCACTCTGCTAAGACAACATAAGGATCTGCCTTCAAGCACTCTGAGTTCTTCAGGTGCAGATGTTTTAACGATTCACTTTTCTCAAAACACACACACACACATATTCATAATACATACACATATTCACATAGAAGGAGAAGCCAGTATATTAACTTTTTCATTAGAACTATTTTTTTTAGGAATGCTTCTTTTAACTGCTGATAGTAGGAATAAGAGTTATTTTTTTAAGACTGCAATAATAAGCTGCAATAATAGCCCAGAAAAACAAGCAGCAGAATAAAGGTACGAATCCATTTGGAAGAAAATACAAGTGTAATGAGATACTTGACCCCACAAGCATGACCTCAATAGCTGATCAAAAGCATTGTGCCTTCCAAATAATCAGGATGCAATTTAATACAGTGGAAACTGCCCAGGTTACAAGATCAACTGTCACAGTTTAGATTTTCTTGAGTTCATGTTTACAAGCTCTGAATATCTCTGGAGAATAAAAAACTGAAAAAAAAAAAAGCATAACTCCACTTGAAGAAAGTAACTTACTGAATGCTTCCGGATTTATTTATTAACTGATTGGGTGTTCAGGCTGACTTCAGGTTTATCTTTCTAAGGTTCTGTTTTTGCTACCAAAGCAAAATGCAAAACAGGTGGTAACAATGATGACAAAACTTATTTCAAATGATCATACCCTATTTGACATCATGGACTAAACCTCCTATGCTATACCTATATCCTCTGGGATATAATATAGGGGGAAAAAAAGAAGTGTGGCACCTCTCAAAGGGGAAAATTCTAATATGAGTAGAACTGTGCATGAATGCTACACACACACACACACACACACACACACACACACACACAGCACCAAGTTCTTCACGAATATATATACACTTAAAAGTTAAGTACTACTTGAAACTAATATGTATGCTCCAGGATCATAAGGAACTTCCTGGATCCAGTGGCATCTTCTGGGAAAAGAAAACACATTCCAAAGTACCACCACCATCGGTGGTTCCTGAACTAAGGGTTGGCCTGCCTGAACTTGAGACTCCTCAGAGCCACCATGGAGGCGTGCTCTGGGAATATGGAGAGTGCTATCAGGCCCCTGCACATCCCAGAGCAAAAACAAGAGGGAGAGCCCATGTCCCTGGGCTGCATACCTCTCACTACTTATTAAAAATAAAACTCATGAAATCTGCATTTTTGCCTATTGAAAGGCTCTTACATGTGACACTGTTTTAGTCAACCATAGCCTCAATGAAAAATCAGTGTCCTATATATGTCTGGATGATGACACCATGAGGAATGACTCTCCCCAGTCATTCTTCTACCCAACCCCCCACCACTACCCCCAACACACACACACACACACACACACACACACACACACATACACACACATTCTCAATATATAGATTTCCAAATGTTAGAGTCTGGCTAATACTAGTCAGACTTAGCGTATACCGTAACATAAACTGACATAGTCAAAAGTAGATATGATGCCTGTATGCAAGTGTGTTAAAACTGCAGCAAGAGGTGGTCCTTTCTATTCTGCAATCTATAAAAATATGCCCCATAATGACCCAGTGTCAGATATCTTGTCATCGCCTTCCCTTGGGAAGCCTGACAACATGGCAACTTCTCCAGCCTTCTGAATAGAGATTGAAATACCCTATATGCTGCACTGTTGTCACAACATAAGGTAGAATTTACTGCAGCAAGAAGAAAATGATCAGGGGTCTCAAAATGAAACCTTCATTCCAGTGTCTCTTACTACTTACTAAAAAAAAAAAAAAAAATACCCTCAAGGAATCTGCATCTTGCCCCTTTCAAAGCCTCACGTAGAATATGCTCATATTAACATTGGTGTTTAGTTCGGGAGTCTTCTGTGTGCAAAGGTGCAAAAGCTGCAAAGAGTTCTAACCCTTTCATGCTGGAAAGCTACACCTCCCTAAAATTAAAGCCAAGAAACCAGAGCAGAGGAGACAAGTAAATATCCCCTTTCCCTGTGGCACCTCCCGCCTAATGGGAATTGTAGTTAATGATCTGAATCGAAAGCGAAGTCTTGTTTTATGGAATGCTCACTCTTTGTTAAGCAAAGCTGTTTGGGCGAAGGACCATTCTATTGATTCAAAAATTGATTTCTTTTTTTCCCCCTTCATATAACTAAAACGTAGCTCACAAATCACAGCTCTTTTATTCTTCTGGCTGCAACCTAGGCTGAATCTCTCCCAACCTACTTACCGAGGGATGTCTGATGGAGATGCGGGAGGAGGAAGTGGGAACATTTGGACAGAGATTGTTCAAGATTCTATTAAAGGTTTCAAGTGGCTTCCTTTGAACATTTGGTAATTTATATTTCGAGTCCCTTGGTGTAATTATTGTAATTATCATTAATCATCAACTTCCAGACCCAATCGAAATGCAGAACATTGGAAAGGTCAAAGCAGTGGAGAATTCTACTATCCCTCACAGAAGATATGAGGCATTAACATTCCAATGCTCCACTTGTGTGACAAAGATTGTAATGAAAACAGAAAATAGCACAAGATTAATGTGTTCTCATGATAAGAATTATCATAAGGAAAAGAGAAAGTGGAACAAACTTAACCCACTCCTATCACAGAAGCAGGTGGGTTAAGGCTAAGGGACAAGCTGTAGCAGCTCAGTGTGGCCCTTCTGAAGATGATTGTGTCTTCCTTCTTTCATGGAGTAACAATAAATAAGAAAGTAACTCAGGAGCATGGCAGGTCACATTTTGGATAATTCACTGGAACCCTGGTTTTGTCTGTTTGGCTCTTTCCCTCGCTAACTGTCTCCCATCAGATTATTCACCGGACCTTCAAACCCATATCACAACTGCCTGCTGGAAATCCACCTACATGCCCACAACAGAATTCATCATCTCTTCCCGGAACTGAATGCAACTCCTGCAGATAAAACAAGTTAGTGGTCCAACACCAAAGTTCTGGAGGTTCCCAGGCCTGCGTTCAAATCCCAGTTTGGCCACTTGTGCAATTCTGGGGGAAATGCTTGCCTTTTCCATTCCTCCATTATCTTATTTGCAATATGTGCTTAAAAGTATCTACTCCAAAGTGTGATATTAAAGATGAAATGATGTACTTAAACTATTTAGCACACAGAAAGTGCCCAATAAATGTCAGCTATTTTTTAAAAATTATAATTCTTTCATTATTATGAAGTCCATCCAGCTACTCAAACAGAAAAAGATAAATCTTGGCATTATTCTATATTTCTCTATTTCCATGACCCTCATACAGAGTGGAACCAAGATCTGTCAATGTATCCTCTTAATCTCCCTCTGATATTTTCTTTCGATTTTCATTGCTGTTGCCTTAGTGTAGGCCTTTATAACTCTTCCCTATATTAATTTAATCATCATCTTCCTACCTCTAGCCTTGTCTCATTCTAAACCATCAGCCACATTGGAACCAAAATTATCTTCGAAAGCATGAATATCATAATGGCCTTCTCTCGCTTAAAGTCCATGGGTGGCTTTCCATTACCTTCAGCTAGAGTTCGGGTTCCTCAAGAAGGCATGTGAAGCCTCCACAGGCCAGCCCCAGCCTCCCTTCCCAGCCTCCCTGCTTTTTCGGTACCTTCACATTTCCCAGGAATCAGACACACCGTATTTCCCACAATCCTAGCGTAGTCTTCAGTCTGTCTTGCATCTACGCCCTTGTCAATGTTATCAATTTACATCTGGTAAATCCCCGCATTTTTTCTAATCCTTAATGACAGCTCAGGCAACATCACCTCTCTCAGAAGCTTTCTCTAACCCTATCCTCCCCCAAGTAGTTTTATTTGTTCCTCTTAAGTCCTGACAGCACTTAAAATATTCTTCTTTCAATATTATGTTGTACTATATTGTTTGTAGGTCCCCATCCCCCACTAGGCCATGAACTCCTGGAAAACAGACACTGTTTCATTTCTATGAAGCCATTACTTAGCCTTGTGCCCAGCAGGTAGGAGATACCTAATAAATTTTTTGAATAAATTCACATATTCTTCTCTCTCTATGTGAACAATTATGAACGAGAAGGGAAGTGAAATAAAATTCAAGTAATTCCTTTAGGTTTCTTATTAACCATTAAAGAGAAAATAAAGACTGAATTATCTATGCTTTTCCAAGATTATTCAGGTTCTTTGCATTGTCTGCTGATAAAAGACAATGTAGGGCCTGCTGAAATGCACCAGCAGGCTAAAGATAATTGTGGTAATTTGCTGAAATGTGTCCCCCTAAATTGTCCCTGCATAATAGAGAAAGGAATTGAGAGACATTATGAAGAAGAAAAATTTTTAAAGCCAACTTTTTATGAGATCAGAGATGCAAGGAAATTGTATCTAGAGGTATGTTAAGGGAGCCAGCAGGGAAAACCATAAAGAAAAATAATTCCACTTGACAACCCAAAGGTATGGAAGTCCAAGGAGTCATTTCTGGTACCCTGCAGAGGGTGTGCTATGTTTGTCTTCTTGCCAGAGGCAAACAGCCACCATGAGAGTGGTAAATCCTATAGCTGATCCCTCTGTTTGAAGAGTCCCTCTTTATATTCCTACTAACATGAGAGGATGAGAAATTTCTCATTAGAAGACAGGTGGCTGAGACCCACCTGGAGGGCTCAAGAGAGTTCCCTGAGCACAGAGACCATAGGAGCTGGACCAGTGGACAGTCTCTGGGGCTGGACCAGCCAGGAAGGCTGTTTATTGCTGGAAGCAGTGACACTGAAGAAAAAGCAGCAAAGTTTGTAGCTGGAAAGGTAGTACTGAGGCCTGAAGGGAGAGGTCGGCAATGGGAAATGGGAAATTATTACAGCATCAGAAGATGGGCATGAGTGTGAAATGGGTCAGGGCAAGTGATCCAGGATGAAGGCTGTGGATGCAGCAAGGGAGCCAGGGGGCGGGACTTTCATGAGCTGCATCTTGTATGCAGAGGGGGAAGTGTAGGTTCTTAAAGGAGCCGTTCGGGATTAAGCATCAAGAGCCCTTTTAAGGAAGAACAAAAATAGTGAAGTTCAATTCAAGTGCCGGTGTTCCATGGCACCACCATAAGGAAGTGGAGGGAAATCAGTCATGAGGCTGCACAGCACAGCAATATGACCTGAGAAAGGAGAAGCGGGGAACTCAGGACCACAGAAGCTACATGATGGGTGCTCAGACTTGGTCAGCAGCTCTGACAGCAGACATCCTGTCTTCATCTGAGGGGCCAACAGCCTTCTGATAAAACCCCAGTGGGCTCAGACAATTGCTCCCACCTTCTGCTCCGAACCTTTTCACTCTTACCTCAGCTGTGATCTGGCTTTCCCCACCCTGCTTACCCTTTTCAGGATGACAAATCTGTCTGATGGTCTCTCCCAACCCCTTTTTTCTAGACAGGTTCTTGCTCTGTTGCCCGGGCTAGAGTGCAGTGGCATCATCATAGCTCACTTCAACCTCAAACTCCCCAGCTCAAGCAGTCCTCCTGGCTCAGCCTCCCAAGTAGCTGGGACTATAGGCATTTGCCACCACGCCTGGCTAATTTTTCTATTTTTTGTAGAGACAGGGTCTTGCTATGTTGCCCAGGCTGGTCTCAAACTCCTGGTCTCAAGTCATCCTCCCACTTCAGCCTCCCAAAGTGCTGAGATTACAGGCTGAGCCACCATGCCCAGTCTTCCTTTCCTTTTTAATTCAGTTTCTCCGTAACACACTCTCAGCTCATCTTCCCGGAGCTATGTGTTCCACAGCCCTTATGCTTGATCAGGGCTCTCATATGCTGCACATTGACCAGACCCAGGGCAAAGAGGCATGTCTCCCTAAGCATGTGTTCATGTGTCAAATAAGAGGCTCAGAACAGTAAGAATTCTTAAAACTGTTAATAGCCTTAGTAGGAAAAAATTTATGTTGGTTGTTAAAGAAAACCAAGTTTTGAGGAATTGGATGGTTTGCTAAGTGCCTACACATAAATCTGATATGTAACAAAGAGATTTCTGACATACTTTCAGTTGTATATTTGGTACTCAATCCTACATGGAAGCGAATTAACACTTCCAGAGAAGACTTAAGACAAATTCCTAAAAACTCAGAAGTCCTGGGCATGAAAATGAAAGTCTTAGAGGAATAGGAGTTCTATTCATCCCTAATTCCAAAAGGTGACTGAAGTTTTGATGGAAAGGAAAATATACACAATAGAAATAATAGGTTTGGGGCTAAGGAGATTATATCTCATTAGAAAGGGGATTCCCAGTTGAACTCATCAAGACAACTTTATTATTACAACTTTATTGGTAATAAATATAGAGGACACTCCCAGGTTTAACTGTACAGCCTGCTACTGTGGAGTGAATCATGTATGACTCCATCAAAAGACCACTGGAGTTAAGAATATCCAATTACTTTAGACGAAAATATATCTAAGAAAGAGTTGCAACAAGTACTGGAGACCTAAGTAATGGTAAGTAAAACAAAACTGAGGTTGTAGGAAAGACGAAGGAGTAAACAATAAGGTGCAACTATGATTTGATGATCTGATACTCGTGATTAAAATACTAGTTGAAATGTATACTCTAATGATTATAAATAAGCCCCATTAGAAGGGAGTGTAGGTAAGTCCCACTCAATATGGTCCGAAAGGAGATGTCCACACATACACCCCACTTCCTCCAGGAGATGCTAAAGGGTTGCTACTGTGAAGCTTTCTGCCATCCCAGCAAACCCAGCGCTGGCCCCGGAGTTTTAACCAAAGCAGAGATTGTATAATCAGGTACTGAGTGCAGATGATTAGGTATCCGAATCCTGGAGCCATATGACATTAATGTCCAGTATCAGCACTGATGTCAAACAAGCCACATGAGATATAGATACAGATATTCAGAAGATAGTGTGCAAATAAAAAGAGACATGGATAAACAAGAGAAGCTAACAATGTGCTACCAGGTGAAAAATCTGGGGTGAAGGGAGGAGAGAATTAAAACCAAAGTTATTCGTATAGTAGTTAAAAACATGAACTCTTAAGCTACATTGTCTAGGTTCAAAGCCCAGCCCCGCCAATTACTAGCTATGTGACATTGGGCAACTTATGTAACCTCTCCGTGCCTTACAAATTTATTTACAAAATAGGGATTATAATAGTACATATCTCATAGGCTTTTGTGTAAATAAGTTAATTCATAGAAAGCATACAGCCTAGAAACCTAAACATGAAGCAGAAGCTAACAGGAAAGTCAGGGTATAGTTAACAGGTCATGGCAACATTAATTGAATCAGTGACTATTTTTGAGTGCCTACCATATGTCGGGCACTTTGCTAATTACTTGGGACACTATAGTAAATAGTAAAACTACAAAAAGGTGTTAGACTTATATACCTGTGTGGATACCTATCCTCCTGAGGACAGAAGTGAGCCAGAGAGCATTTAAAAATTACGGTTCTTTTGTTTCCCTCTTTTCCTGGAAAACTTAGTCCAAAAGCCATTCAGTTGGACCATCTCTGCTGTTATTTAGGGAAGCCATGAAGTCCTAAAGCTTGTGTTAGAGTCCTTGGGAACAAGAAAGGGGAAGGTTGAGGAGAGTGGTAATCATGGGCTATCAGAGCCCAAGTGGGATGAGGAGGGCATCCAAGTGAGGGTCTGGATCATAGCAGGATGTCACACACTGAACAGGGGGAGCAGGACATTACACACAGACGGATTCATCAAAGGGGTGGCTATAGTAACGTGAGTGAGAGCTAGGTTCCTCAGTAATGAGAAAGGGAGTTACAAATAAAGAGGGAACACTAGAATAAGCCCTGCAGCGTTGGGTTGGATGCATCCATGTGAACTCAGATTTTCCATGTATACAGATAAATGTAGAAATAAATATAGATTGAGTCAATTGCCAACATGATGCCGCATCATCCCTGAATACTTTAGTGTGTATTTCCTACAAACAAGGACATACTCCTACATAATCCAATCCAGAAAGACAAGTTTTCCCTCGAGTTTTAAGTGCCTGCCAGCTGCCATTGCCTCCATACCAGTACATGTCTGTGACTGGAGCTGGCCCTGGGGCAGGGCCAGGAGACACATAAATGCACATATTAGAATAACATCTATTGGATGTTGGGCAGGGGGGAGGGAGGAGGGGACGGGTATTTGCATACACAAAGAGTGCAATGCGCACCACTCGAAGGATGGACATATTTGAAACTCGGACTTGGGGGGGAGATGGGGGGCAAGGGCAACATACGTAACCTAAACATCTGTACCCCCATAATACGCTGAAATAAAAAAAAAAAAGAGGAAAATTTAAAAGCAAACAAAAAACAGCAATCTACCCCATTCTCTCAGGCTCACAGAAGCTCCTTTTCCCGGTCCTCTGGTCAGAAAGCCTGGCCTCCGCCAGAGACTTGCTGCTCAAAGCCACAGCATAATTCCCAGCCAGGCCTGCTCTTGGGTCAAAGCTGGGGGATGTTGGGGGTGGGAAGAGGCTCAGCCTCACCACCACCGTACTACTTCTTCATGTTTTGTCCTTCTGCCTCAGTCCATCTGCTACTGTTTACGCTTCTCTCCTTAGGTAGTTGTTTTTGTATTTTCACCAGTCTTTAGTTGTTATCACTGGGATAGACTTTATAGGGCCTATTCCTTCTTGGCAGACATTATAAGGCCTAGCTTCCTTTCAGTATCTGTCAGCAGGGAAGGCCAGCTTCCCGGAGGTAGAACCTGTGCAGTCACATGGGGCCCTGTGCTCAGTTTAATGCTCTGTTGTTGCTGTCCTGAAATTCCTAATGATTTTATCTTTGAACACATACGAGTAAAGTTCCATGAAATAATGGAGCATGTGCAAGAGCAAAAGAGATACACACAATATGCATGTGCACTACTACTCCTTGCTACCCCATGAGCATGTGGCCTTCATGAAGCCTCATGAGGACAAAATTCCAATAGGCCCACAATGTGTGGGAGTTCAGTGAGACTCACGGCAAGCCCAAGGCAAGAGTGTGACATCTACGACTGAGTAGGTGGGGGGGCCAACAGCCACACTTTCTGTTAGAACCAGAACTTGCTTTGAACACAGAAAGACAATGGTGTTTTAAGAAAGACAAATGACCCAGGAAACCTATCACATCCTTCTTTGCTCATCTTACTTCCCTATGTTCACCAACAATTTACACGGAAAATGATGACTTAGAAGGAAAGGGGAAAATGATAGTTCCTTCCTAAAAGAATTTCTTTTCCTTTCACAGCCCTACCTTACTCATCATCAGTAGGACAAAGTAGGAAGTACTGGTAGAATGTGAACAAAGTAAGAAGTGAAATAAAAACAATTGAGCTAGTTTTGTGCAGCATTTCCACTGTTTTGGCAAAAACAAAATACATATGTACAAACTGTGTAATTTCAGTGAGTTAAATGCTCTTACATTTGCATTTAAAACTGGCATTACACAAGATAACAATGAATGGTAAAATTCATGCTAATAACTTTTTTTTTTTTTTACGTAGAACATTAAGTGGCAAATAAAAAAAAATCATGATAAGATGAGAGAGAGACCACAGAAGAAAGGAAAAGTCTTTGTATTTACTGTTTTTAATGGTATTTCTTTCCTGCATTTTGATCAAGGGCCCCCATACTTTCATTTTTCACTGGGCCCTGAGAAGCATGTGCCATCCCTGTCAGTGTTGGCCTAAATCCAAATCCATTGTCTCCTAAGGAGCTCTCAGTTTATTGGCACTATGTCCCTCCTCAGGCAAACCCTGCCAATGACCCCTCTCCCCTGCCCCAGTACAGGAATAGTGGTGCTGGCCTGCAGGCTGGAACCCAGAATACTCTGGAGGTAAGACTAAGCAGTGGGCCCTCTAAATACCTTTGAGCGACAGGCAGTTTGACTTGTTGGCTGAATGTTTTGTTTCATTATCTTTGTAGGAATGTGGCCAGCCCTATCTGCCTATGTTTCAGGAGCAATAAAATGCTCAAATAATCAGATTAGTTGCAAAATTAAATTGACTCTCAATCCATGCCATAATTTGCCATCATGGACTTTGGGGAATGAACAACAGACTTAGAATCAGAACTAGGCTTGGCATGCTATTTAAGATTATGTGTTTTCGTGTGTAAAATTACAGTAGCAATACCAACTTCCAAGCATTGCTTTTAGGATTATAGGAAACTGCATATATTGGCGTATAGTAGATGCTCAATAATGTATACACATTTGCACTTTGCCATTGGTCAATTAGAAATCATTGTCCTAATAGTTTGGTGTGATTTGTGCTGCAGTTCTATGACCTCCCTCAACCTAGAGACCATTTAAATAGTAATGCAGCCATGGTAAAATGCCTTGTGAAATAATGCATACTAAGATCTTAAATTACATATATCACTTATTGGAATGATCATATTCAAAAGAGTTAAAGATGTATCCTGAATTAATCAGTTTCCTCGCCCTCCTCTTCTTGCCTTTACCATTTTTCACAAATCTTTAAATCTGAGCATTTTTCTTTGTTCTCAAGAAACCACGGGAACTGATCAAATTCTGCCGCACTGTTTCCAAAACTCTTGTGTCAGTTCACTGTTAGGCTTTTTTTCCACCTGATCAAATCGACTTACAGAAATGTCTTGGCTTGTAAAATTCATAGAAAGGAATGGACTCACCTGCTGCTGAAATGATGAGAACTCTAGAGATGGCTATGATCAGGAGAGCGCTGTTGGTCTGATTTGAGCAAAGTCATCTTTCAGTGACACAGAATTAAATGCTAAAATTATACTAGTCCCTAGTTGAATGTCGCATATGCCTATTTATAAAAAAAATGCTTTCCAAACACCTTATGCTTATCCTTTATCTATATAGTTTCTATTTGGTTCTATGTGATATAATTGGGGTACCAAAAATAAATACATACATTCATAAATTTGATTCCCCTTTCATTCACAACTTTGATAGGTGTGCCTGTTTGGGCCTATGTTCCCTATAATTTTCTCCAGGACAGAAAAAGACACATTAAGTGATATGAGTTTAAAATAGGAAGGACAAATCTTACCTAAGCAAGTGGATGATTTACATGTGCCACGAAAACATAATTTTTTGTAGTGTGTCTCAATTATTTACAGTACTAAGCAACAGGGATAGCGCAGATGACAGAATCATAGCATCTCAGGGTTGGAAGTGCTCAAAGTTCATGCAGTTCGGTTACATATATGATAGTTAATTTAACTCCACAGCCTTCTTCCTAGACCAGGTAGACTTTCAGCATGTGCTTAAATATCTTTAGCAATGGCAAAAGGCTAGCTCATTTCATCCTTGAGTAATTCCATTAGATTTTGGTTCAATCTAAAGGACAAATCTTTCTATCCCTCTGTAAATTCTAAACCTATTCTTTGATAATGCAAGGCAAGGACCAGGCTTTTCAATCTTTGTACCTCTGGTGCTTATTATAGTGCTCAACTGACACGTAGTAGGGTTTCATTAAGTGTTTAGAGAATGGAATAAATACAGAGATAAAAACTGTGTCACCTAGGCCATCTTCTCTCCAGGCCAAATATCCCCAGTTCTTTTAAGAATTCTTCTTTAGTTATGACTTTGAACTTCCTTATCTTCCTGGTGCCTTCTCACTGAATGACTTTTATCATCTCTAATTATATCATCTCCAGAATGAAACAGAATATTACAAGTTTGTATTTACAAGTATAGCATGTAGTATACTGAAACTCCATCAGCATAGGGACTATTTTTCAAAAATACAGCCCAGGATTCAAGTGTTAGCAGCTACTCCCTATATAAGGACACTGAGATTAAGTCAAGTCCTTCACCATGGGCTGCTGCCACAGACTTACATTTTCCTGAACTGTATTCACAGATTTTTTTTTTAATTTTTATTTTGTTGACACAGCACAGAACTTCAAAATGACCTTATTTGGGACTAGAAACATCTGGAAACAGTAGGCATCAGACCAGCCTAGGTTTGACTCTGACACTGCTTATTATCAGTTGAGTGATCTTGACAAAGATCCTCTACTTCTGGGTTTCACTTTTTTTGTTGTTAATAGGAGATAAAATGTCAATTATTTAGGAATTATCTTTTGAGGGACAATTGGAAGAACAGAGATGCCATTTAGCAACTTAGGAAATACTGCAGGAAGAGAAATTTGATAATAAGTGAAGGCTTGGCTTTCAAAGTTCTGTTTTTGATGTGTTAAGTTGGAATGCCTATTAGACAGTGAAATGGCGACGTCAAATAGAACATAGAAAACATACGCCAGGAGTTCAGGAGAAAGAAAGATCTAGGCTGGAGATACAAATTTAGAAACTCAAAGGTATAGATGTATATGAAATCATGAGAGTTGGTAAATTTCCTAGGAACAAGAAGAAGAGTGTACTTGGGCCCTCCTATATTGAGAGGAAACAGCAATGGAGACCAAGAAAGAGAGACCAGAGGTATAGGAGGGCAACCATAAGAGAGTGCTATCCTGGAAGAGAGGACAGTTTCAAGACAAAGAACGTAATTACCACTACCCTCTGTCAAATTCTGCTGAGATGCTGGGTAATTTTAGGATGCCTTCATTATTCTCTGATTTTCCATTCCTGGAACACTACTTTATAAATTGTAGGCCCTCATTAAGCGGCAAATGTTATTATTTTAGATCTTGACTCAGTCATGCAAAATATTTGTTATATCTTCCAGCTTCCATAGTTTTACCCAGTCATATATTTAAAATAGAAGTCATGACAAATGCATAAGAAATGGCTCTCCAGGGCTGAAATTGACTCACTAGCACCTCTTTGGTACGGCTGCCACACCAGTTATGACACTTTTAACGGTGGTAATATTTTCTCTCTATTTCTCTTTTTTGCTCCAAGGAATAGTGTGGAAGATCTGACCCATTGCCCTGCTGCTGAAGAATATGTTACTTGGAATCAATTCTCTAATTTTGCAGCCTAATAAGTCTATCTGAAAAAGAAATTGGGTTTATCTGATGTAATTTTTCCATAGTGAATTTATGCTGGCTCCCTATGATCCTTTTAACTCTGTACCTAACATCTTCATAATGCATTTTTTAAACTTGTATAAGACTGAAAACAAATTCTCTGGAGTATTTGCGTACTTTTCTTTCTACTCTTTATCTTTTAAAACTAGAAAACCATACTTCCTCATCTTTAAGCCTCTGACACTTTTCCCATTATCAATGATTACATATAAATTGCCAGCTTGAATTCACTTGGAGTGCCTAAGTAGACACAATGTTGGCAT
>NW_012148186.1:1886620-1894074 GCF_000956105.1 Propithecus coquereli
ACCCAACATCCATTTGAGAACTTATGAATATATTCTAATATTTTCTCTGGACATTTTGAAGTCTGTCTTGATAGAATCTAGTGTATATAATTGTCTGTACCTAGCCTTCGCTTTTGAGATCATAAATTCTAAGTTGCACTGGTTTATTTCTCCCAAGATCTCTGTAACTTCCATTTAATCAACCAATTTAGATTCAGAAAAGAAATTCTCTCCACATTACTTTATTTCATGGGAGATAACATTTGTCAGCAACCAACTATGAGGCTCGTAATATGGTATGCTTTTACTTAATGGAGACATCCAATATATTCTAGTATGATTAAAGTCCCCCATCACAGATATCTTTTATCTGTGCCAATATTTTAAATTCAGTATCAGAAATGTATTATCAATTTCCTTCTCCTGATTAGGAAATCCATAGTAGCTGGAAAGGTAATATTACCTAGTGATTAGGAGCATAGGTTCTAGAGTCAGACCCTTAGGTTCATATCTGCCTTGACCACCTTGTCGGTGGACTGTGACAGGTAAATTAGCCATATTCCATGTTCCAGTCTCCTCACTAAAAAAATTGTATAATAGCAATATATATCTCACGTGATTGTTAGAAGAACTAAATGAAACCATCTGTGTAACGCTCCTGGCCTACAGCCTGGAACATAGGAAGAGCTCAATTAATGACATCTGTTGTTGAATTACCCACCTTGTTCCCTCTAGGGTTTTCCTCATTGTAGCCATTTCATTAGGCGTTTCATGAATTATGATGAATCCAAAAATTCAGCTAATTAATTTATATTCTCCATGACAAAAGTCAGTGGGAAATACTAGACATTTACACTACTCAGAGATTCTTAACCACACAACCTCCGTTATACCTTATACATATTCTTTAAATTTTCTCACATAATCTCATTCTTTGTCAGTTGCATAATTCCATCCCATAACCTCTCCAGACCTTCCTCTGAAGTAGAATATCTAAACCATGTAAGGTGCCACCTATGACTATTATTTATTTCATTTGCATTTGCTTTTTCCTTTACATTATGATTTTATTACCCTATCAGATAAAAGTTATCAAGTTATTTGTACTTTAAATCCAGGTGTACCCTTTGGTCAATCTCCATCTGAGTTCTTAACTGATCTCATTTTTGTGGTACAAAGAATATAAACATTCAGTATTCTCATTCTTATTCATTACTTCATGATATCCTATCAATTTATTCAGTTTTTCCTGAATTTTTTGAAATAACTTACATCTCTTAATTCAATTAGATATCACCATTTCCTCAAATTTAGTGGGATTCCCTTCCCTTTGGAACAATGTCGTGTGTCCAGCAGCTATTATCTGCTTATAATGACATTAATTCTATTGCATGCTTATTCATAATTAATTTTTTATTTTACTTTGATACAAGCAAAAACTCAGAGAAAAATTTACAAATACCATATAAAAAGCTTTTCTGAATTTTATGGGAATAAATTGCTGGCACGAACTTAAAGATTTGAGAAGCTCAATGAATCCCAAAGTGGATAAACTCAGAGAAAATCATGCTCAGACACATAATAATTAAAGCAAGGAAAACCAAAGATAAAAAATCATGAAAATATCCATAGAAAAGCAACACATTACCCATAGAGAAGCAATGATAGAAAAACTGCATATTGGCTGGGTGTGGTGGCTCACGCCTGTAATCCTAGCACCCTGGGAGGCCAAGGTGGGAGGATTGTTTGAGCTCGGGAGTTCAAGACCAGCCTGAGCAAGACCCTGTCTCTACTAATAATAGAAAGAAATTAGCCAGACAACTAAAAATATATAGAAAAAATTAGCCAGGCATGGTGGCACATGCCTGTAGTCCCAGCTACTCCGGAGGCTGAGGCAGGAGGATCGCTTGAGCCCAGGAGTTTGAGGTTGCTGTGAGCTAAGCTGGATGCCACGGCACTCTAGCCCAGGCAACAGAGCAAGACTCTGTCTGAAAAGGAAAAAAAAAGAAAAAGAAAAACTGCATATTTCCCATGAGAAATCATGAGGGCTAGGAAAACAGTGGAAATGACATCTTTTAAGTGCTAGGAAGAAACACACACACACACAAATGTTATTCCAGAATTCTATATTCAGTGAAAATATCCTTCAGGAATAAAGGTGAAATAAAAACATTCTCAGATGAAGAAATGCTAAGAGAATTTGTCACCAGTAGACCTGCCATAAAAGAAATGTTAAAGCAAGTTTGTCAGCTGAAGAGAAATGGTATCAGAGGGAAACCTTGGAACTTTAGGAATGAAGGAAGAACAGCAGAAATGGCAAATATATGGGTACATATAATATATACTTTTTTTCTGTTACATTCTTTATAATATGTGTGACTCTTGAAAGAAAAAAATTATAACATTATCTGAGGGGGAAGAGCCTAAATATTCAGATGTAACATATATGATAAGTATAACATAAAGGAGAATATACGGGAAATATATGGTTGTCAGGCTTCTACCTTTTACTTGAAGTGGTAAAATGTTAATTACAAGTAGACTAGAAAGTTAAGTATGTACATTATAATCCCTAGAGCAACAACTAAAACTTAATACAAAAAGAGTTTTCAAAAAGCTAATGAATTAAAATGGAATGCTAAAAAATATTCAGGCAACCTAAAAGAACAGTAAAGAGAGAACAACAGAAAACCCAAATTCAGAGACAATAAACAGAAAGGTAAAAAAAAGAGTAGACTTAAATATAAACATATCAATAACTACCTTAAGTATAAATGATCTAAATGTACCAATTAAAAGATTATCAGACTGAATTAAAAAAAGACCAAACTATTGTATATGCTATCTACAAAAATCCACATTAATTATAATTAGATAGTGAAAGTATAGAAAAAGATACAATGTATACACTAATCGAAACAAAGCTTCACTGGCTATATTAATGTGAGAAAAATGTAGATTTCAGAATGAGGAAAATTGCCAGGGACAAAGATATGCATTGCATAGTGATAAAAGAGCCAATTCACTAAGAAGACATAACAAACGTAAATATATATGCACCTAACTATAGAGAGCTTGAAATTTATGAAGCAAAAACTGACAGAACAGAAAGGAAAAATAGACAAATCTGCAATTATACTTAGAGACTGTCCTCTTACACTCCACACGTAACCGATAGTACTAAGTAGATTCATAATCACACTAAGGCCATAGAAGACCTGAGAAACATTATCAGACAACTTGACAATGATCTTCATGGAACACTCTACCTACATACAGAATACACACTCTTTCAGGTGCATATGGCATGTTCACTAAGACAGGCATATTCTGGGCTGTATTTGGAAATTAAACAACACTCTTCTAATTTCCCCGCCCACCTCTTTGGAATGTTTCACATACACGAAGTGGTGCAGGGTGAGCACAGCTGCTTAAAGAGATTATCCAGGGTTAAGTTACTAACTTCAAACTTCTTAAATTTTAACCTCATATTTGCTACTGACCTAAAATATAACATTTCCTAGTGTATCAACCGTACAGGTACAAATTAATATTAAAATAGACGGGCTAAAGCCAGAGTAAAAAAGCAAAAACCCTTGGAATTAAAGTGTATATGTATTTTAAGTATGACTGATAAAATATTACCTATTCATTAAAGATGCCCCTTCTACTTGGAAACGCTGTTGCTTATAAAACAAGTTACTTTGGGTACTTGAAGGTAATTACAATCCTGCTATTCAGAAACTATCCCTTAATCCATGTGGCTTCAAATGAGAGAATTTTATTACAGTCATCCGGACTACAGTTACTACTCTTTCTGAACGCCATAATCCTCTGTTGCATATCCTGTTGTACTGACTCCCCTTCAGCATGTTGGGCTGCCATTAATACAGTATCCCTTCTTGATTAGTAACTAAAGGAGCTTAGAATGTATTTTATCATCTTCAGCTTCCTGGTGTTTGTCAAATACTCTTGTTTTACAAGAAGTAGTTTTCTTGTAGGGCTGTGAGTGTGTCTGCATAATTTTTCATCAAGGCAATAATGTAGGATCCTAAATCACAAGCATTCTTTGCAAGTCCCTTAAGTGTGGTGTAATTTGGAACCAGCAATCCATTTCAAATTCAGAAAATTAAAGGGGAAATAGCCAAGCACGAGTTAGAGGAGCAGGCCTGACTCCCACACCTGCAATTTCAACCAAATGACACAAAATGCCAAGCCATTATTCTTCCAATTTAGCTTCCTCAGCTTTCATGTTCAAAACCAAATTCATTCTAAAAGTAATCAAATCAGATAAGAACTATGGAGGGGGGGAGGAATGCTAATGATGCAGCCAGAGGAAACGGCTGGAGGGTTCTGGTGTTTTAACATTCGGGTTATTTTACAGAGCATATTTTAAAATGATTTTTCCAGGTTAGTTTAATTGGAGTATCAGAAATCCTTTCATGTGTTTTGACAATTGAAATGATGATGCGCAGGCTGCACCGTGTTTATAGTGTTAGACGTGGGAACATCCATATTGATGCTACAGCTTCTGAAAATGTAAAAGGACAGGAGCAGCTAAAGGCCGATTAGCCATGGAGAACATTAGCTTCGATACTTCTTAGACAGAGCCAGACATTACGTCAAGCATGACAACCCACTCTAGCATAAAAGTATTAGCGGCCTCCAAGTCTCAGGCTTACCCTTATTTCATTAAAATACAAAATCATGTTGACCTAATTTTTTGACAGGTTTCGAAGAGAGCAAAGATTTCCTTTCTTGCTGAACCTCCCTTTCTCCCTTCTCCATCCTGCCATAACTCTGGGGAGCTTGCCAATTTCAAGTCATTGCAGAGCGCCAATCTCTTTTATTTTAATCAAGGTAGAAGCTCCGGCTTTAAATGCTTTCTTCCTTCATCTTCAAACATGTATGCTGAGGCTCTTCATTGGCATGAGAACTTTCAATAGCAGTAACTCCTAATGTCCTTGGGGAGAAGAGAGCTGCTCAGCATTCAGTGGAGAAGCCGGAACCGCCTGGATCGGTCTCATTATGTAGGCCATATGCAATAAGCCACAGTACCTAACAGCTGCTGGTGGTAGGATTAAGGGGAAAATATTTAATTTGATGCAGGAGCACGTGCGTGTGATTTCAGCTGTAGCTCTTACCTGCTCCCTAGGGTGTGTGCTAGATATATGGTATGACGCGGAAATCATTTAATTGTGTCAACACAATGTTAGGATGTTTGTTTAAAGTAAAAATTAGTTTTTGCAGCATAAATTGATTAGTTGACAGGCTATTTGACTGTCTCAGAGGCTACTGGATACAAAGAAAAAACTGGCTTGGTTAATCTGAGCAAAGGGGAACAACTCCTCTGAGATCAGGGGAAATACAAGCAATGTAAATTCGGATTAGTCTTTGTGTTCTGTAAATCAATAAAACAACAGGGAAGTGTGGAGAATAGGCTAGATCATCTATCAAACTGGTTTTTATTGTGTTTCTATTTCTATCCCTAGTAAACATGTTCCTTCAGTTTCCCGTGAATAAAAGCATTTGACAAAGGAATAAAAATGGACCGGAGTTCACTGTAGATGCAGCGCCAATGACAAAGAGGAGGGGGTGGGGGAGGTGGCAAGTAAAGATGAGAATCAGAAAGGCTGCTTCCTGCAATCTCAAAGCTAGATCATTCTAAAATTCTCAGGTGACAGGTGGTGAAAGTGAAGATAGATTTTGTGTATCTACTGCAATGAAGACTGCACCTTATGCAGAATACTAATGAAGAGGTTTTTTTTTTTTTTTTTAAAGCATCCACATTGTCTTAACAGGTTTTAAAAGAAATAGAGGTGCACACATGCACATACACAAAAGAAATCGGTTAAGAAGCTTTATGTAGCAACTAAGATTTCTCCCTACCAATCGTTTTCAATCGCAGAAGAAATAACTAATGTGCTGAAATAAGAAAACACTAATTTTGTGGCCCAGTGAAGGGCCCAGCTCTTTTTAAACAGAGCTCTTATTCTTTAAGACCTTTTTAGAGACACGTATTTCACCTGATTGCTTTAATGAAGGGAAATCCTTTTATCTGTGTAGACAGTTTGCACTGTCACTGTGTTTTACTTTTTGGTGCATACAGAATCCCATTTTAAGACCGCCCACCCCAAGCTACACAGTGCACTGAGATACTGCAGAAAATAAGGGAGAGAAAATGCAGGTTAGGAACTGAGGAGCAGCACGTTATATTGCAGCAGTGGAGGCGGGCGAGGCAGAGCGGTACAAATCTTTCCTTCCGAGTGTTTGAAAGATGGGGGTGTCTTTGTGGCATTATCTTCCCAGGTGCCCCAGATGGCACAGTGTACTTCTAATGGAAAACCATTCGTCTGGCCCTGGGTCTGTACGTGTTGTACATCATGATGGTTCATGGAGGAAACGAGCTCAGACAGCTTAAGCAGAAGGCGCAGAGCATGTGGTTGTGAAGGTATAATGGACGACAGGCACAAAAGGGCAGGCGAATGAGTCAGAGACAGAGAAGGGGAGAAGAAGGCTGCTATTTCTGTGTAATTCCCCAGGATCCACTCCTGCTTGGGTTGGCGGTAAGAAAAAACCAATTCAATTTGAAGGTGGCTCAGGGTAAATGAACCAGGGAATTGAGCTGCTGGAATCTAATTAGGGACCCCCCCAAATTACTACTACCTGCCCAGCAGAAAAGTCAAATGGCTACACCAGCCAAAAGAGGTAAGAGAAGTTGGCAGAATAAGCAATCCAGAAGGAGGTTTGCAAACCTTCCAGATTCTATCTCTAAAACTCAGAAATAATTTTTTTTAATGCCATGGACATAGAAGATTACAAAACAGAAAATATGGCCAAAGGAAGGGCAGATATAGGATCTTGCGATCTGAAAATCCCACAGCATTTCCACCTATTCTAGGGAAAGACGATACCCTGGTATCCCCATCTTCTTCCTCAAGACAGAGCTGCCTAAAGGGAAGCTCCATGAGAACGAGGACCTATCTCCCTCTTTCACTGATTCAAGCAAACTATCCAGCCTCACAGGGAGAGACGGTCAATGCTATCGGATACCGCAACACGAGTGAAGCTGGATGGGAATGGGGCTGCAGGATTGGCCCTCTGAGGTTGCCATTTGTATCCTGGCATCATGATGGTCAAGTCAACTTTCTGATATCTGGTTATTGAAAGGCAATGTACCTTCAGACCTTGTATGTTTTCTTCTTGAGGAGAAATACAGCAGGATCTCTGAACATGGTCTGGGGAAAATGGAACTGGACTTGGAGTCAAGACATCCAATATAGACCTGACATTCCCACTAATCTATGTAACTTTGGAAAACTATTTTGAATTATCATTTTAAGCTCATTTGAAAAAAAGGAGTTAGAAAATTTTTAAGAACCATTGTAGCTTCTAAATCTGAAGATCCCCAAATAAAGGCACATTTTTTGCAGGGTTTTCTCAATCAAATACAGGCCTACTTTGGTACAAAGACA
>NW_012148186.1:1894814-1899444 GCF_000956105.1 Propithecus coquereli
TTTTTTTTTCTTCCTTAATTTAAAGCAACCCAAGTGGGGTTGGAAGTCACCAGTGGTTCAATAAACCTTGAATGATCCGGGTGATGGCAACTGACACATACCATTGTTCTCCATCCTATTAACTAATAAGTCAGTCTTTCCCTTCCCGTGACTCTCGCAGTTAATAAAGTGGCTCATTTAGTTGTCACTGGAACAACGTAAGTGAAAAGACTAGATTTAGAGAGCAGGGCAGCAGCAAGTGCAAGACTCAGGAGCACAACCCACATCATCTCCACCCCATCACAGAGCAGAGAGCAGATCAAAGCTGCCCCCTGGGGGCATTCCTTCTGATTTGTAGGTTTACTTTGTAATCAATGCAGACAGAATTTTTTTTTTTTCTTTAAAAGTCTTTCTTGTACTCATTCCAATACCAAGCTAGCAGACATTCAGGACCAGGGCAAAGTTTCTAGTTTTCCTACCAATATATCCCTCTTTTCCACCTCTACCTCAGTCCCCAAGGCCCCTTGAAAAAACAAAAAATAGCAAATAAACCTAGAACTGTGTCTATACAAATCCTAAAATATAGTTTATCTAATACTGAAGTCACTTTATGCTGTAATTATTCGTACATACGCATAATTGATTGCATCAGCTCTTCGAAGGTTGTTGGTGAGAAAGGGATTGCTCGCTTAAGTGGTCATCCAATCCAATTAGCTTAATCATTTGACCTTAACCAGCATGATTCAGTTATTTGAATCATGAAGCAGCCAGATTTGATTAGGCATTTTTATATTGATCTTTTTTCTCTGTGATTAACTTTAACGATGACATAAATAACAAATGGGATACAAAAAAGAGATGAGCTGATGACTTTCTGAAGAATTCCTGTTTTTCAGGATGACCAATGATTACTCTGAGTAATAAATCCAATTGAAAAATTGATTAAAGATTTCTAAG
The DNA here is from genome assembly GCF_000956105.1 of Propithecus coquereli. NCBI lineage: Eukaryota > Metazoa > Chordata > Mammalia > Primates > Indriidae > Propithecus > Propithecus coquereli. The sequence goes on from NW_012148186.1 coordinate 1,895,751, forward strand.
TTCAACCTACTGTGTTAGACACTGAAGAACACAAGATGACTCAGACCTAGTTCCTCACCTCAAGTGCTTGATCTTAAGCAGAAGACAAGTATGTAAACAGGTATTCACACTGCAAAGAACAATACAACCTGCTAAATAAAGTTGCAATAAGTAAGAAGAGCAATTAATTCTAAGAGAGAAAAGACTGGGGCAGGCCTCGGAAAGTAAGAAAAATAATTAGGGGTAGAAAAATGAAAGGCCTTCAGGGCCAGCCAGGTGACAAAGAGGTTCAAGAAAATTAGAGCCTGTGGCAAACTGTACCATCACTGCCCCACCAATAGTATTTGAAAGTCAATTTTAAAATGTCTTTGCAAACCAAATTATCACAGTGGGTCTGATTTGGCCTTCTTTGGTCATATGTACTTCATTTAGCTAGAAACAGAATGATCAAGAAAGCATTGTATGATAAAGAAGCAAACTAGCCAAGTGCCAGGTACTGTCTGCTCCCTGACTATCATCCTTCTTCCCTCGGCCCACTTCCAATCTTAATCATGGAACCTCTGGGATTTAGATCAAAGGATTGAGCCCTCCTACACTGGGACCCATCATAAATATGTATTTTCTAGTGGTTCCGGCTTTGCTGCCTTAGGGATAACAACAGAACTTCACCCTGAACCCATGCCCCCTCTTGGTATCCCAGACTTTGGAACAGAATTCCTAATGTATTCCCAATCTTAGATCTCGAGGTTTGTAATCGGCCAGCCATCCACTCCAGCCCAGCCAGTTACCACAGACCCTTCAGAATTAGCGTTCAGCTTTGTCCTTGTCTCTCCTCCAGCCAGAGCCTGAGGTCCTGCCCCAAGTCCTAGCCCGGGGAAGTGAATGCTGCCACCTGCTGACATATTTCTCTGACACCAACTGCAGTAAATCTAGATTTCTGAACATCTTCTGCTGGTGCTGGGTTTTTCGCTGCGGTGCTTCCACCAACATCAGGATGTGCATATCCTCAGGACCTCCTATGGCTGCTTGCCAGAACCACTCCTGATTGTTTGCTGGCATATACTAGGGTAGCAGAATTCTGACCCTCTGACTCAACCTCCCCAGCATCTACGGCAAGCCCATCCCAGCAGAGCTCTAGGACTCAGTCCTTTCCTCTTTAGACCCATTCTTCTCTGGTTCACAGAGCTTAGCTGAGGTGTTGTCAGGTATGATGAAACTTGCTCTATTCAAAACATCAAGTAGATAGTTCATCTACTAAATATGCATTGCCCCTGCCATGTGCCACGCCCTGTTCTAGGTTTTGGGGATATAACCATGAGCAAAACAGACACAAGCCCCTGCCCTTATGGAAGTGACATTTTTGTGGTATAGACAGATAAGAAATAAATTAATGAGTAAATATATAGTATGTTAGATAGTGATAAGTGCTACAAAGAAAAAAGCAGAGAAGGGCAACATAAATTGCCATGGGGCTGGGATCCCTATTTTAGATAGGCCAGGAGAATCTCTCCTGAAAGATTGGGACTTTCCTGAGAAGGGAAACCACTGAAAGGTTTCAAGTAGAGGAGTAACATGGTCTGAATTAATGTCTACACACACCCGTGAGGAGGCAGTTGTGGTGCTCCAGGTCCAGGATTAGGGTAGCTTAGACAGGTGGACGCTAGATTCATGTAGTAACTTCAGGATGCCTGAAGACAGGTATGAAGAGATGTCATGGAAAAAGCCAAATGAGGAAGGCCTTGAATGATATGCTAACAAGTTCAGACTTTATTTTCTAAAGAGTAGAAATTCCAGGGTTTAAGAAAGGATTTTTAGAAAAATAACTGACAGAAATATTGAAGGCACTTTGAAGAGAAGAAAAGAAAGAGAGGTGGTAGCAAGCTCTTATGTTGGACTAGGCAAAAAATGATAGCTCAACTAAGAGTAAAAGTGTGAGAAAAAGATTTCAAAGACAGTGAACAGTGAGATCTTTGAGCCCATGAGAGTAGGTTTTAATAATCTTTCTATTCCTGACGTCCACCATAGTGATTGAAACAGGAGAGATTCAAAAAATACATTCATTCATTCAAAAAATACTTACTGAATGGCTTTAAAAAGCAAAATACACTGGCATATTAATCTCCTGGGGCTACCATAACAAATTATCACAAACCTGGTGGCTTCAAACAACAGAAATTTACTCTTTCATTGTCATGAAGGCCAGAAGTCCAAAATCAAGGCATCAGAGCAGGGCCACGTTCCCTCCAAAGGCTCTAGAAAACAACCCTTCCACCTTCTGGTGGCTCCTAGCATTCCTTGGCTTGTAGCCTCATCACTCCAATCTTTGCCTCCATCTTTGCATGACTTTCTTCTTTGAACCTCTCTGTATCTTCTTTTCGTTCTCTTATAAAAACACCCATCAATGGGTTTATAACCCACTCTAATCCAAGATGATCTCAAGACCCTGATATCAGTTATATCCAAATAAGTTCACATCCACAGGTAAGGACACAGACATATCTTTCTGGGGCCACTATTCATCTCACTGCATTTGGACTTAAGAGCTTGCGTCTGGAGTTAAACCACACAATTGAAGCCCCACTTCTGCCACTTAACATCAGTGTTTCCTCAGCAAGGCTCTTTAACCCCTCTGTGCCTCAGGTTCACCACTTATGAAATGGGGTTACAAATAATGTGTGTTTCATAGAGCGTTTGTGAGGCTTATGTGAACCAACCTATATAAAGTACAACCACTTAACAATGCCCAGCCAATAGCAAATACTGAGTAAATCTTTATCATCATTATAAAATATTAATATAAGCAGCCAAGGTTCCAGAGGTATAGACACTCAGCACACATACCATTTCCACAAGGAACTTGCAATCTAGTGAGGAAAGGACACGAACAAAGGCTTTTATCATGTAGGGACATAGGTACCACGATAGAGTCAGGAAAAGTGAATTGTGGGGCACCCTGAGCAATGTATAAAAGTTAATCCATTGCATAAAGCGAGTGGGAGTCTGAGGGAGGCAGGAGTGATAAGGTGCAGACATGAGTGCCAGACCGAGATAGCTACATTTGCAAAAAGTGTAGAGACAGGAAAAACAGGAGAGAGTATTGTCAGTTTAGGGAACTAAAATATTAATAGTTCAGTATACCAGGAAGGAAGGATACAGGGAGAGCATGGCTAGAGACAATAGTGGAGAAAATTAAGTAGGAGTCAGGTCATAAAAGGCCATGTGTGCCATGCTAAGGAGTTTGCAGCTCCTGGAAGCAGTGGAGAGCCACAAAAAGTTAGAAGCAAAGAGTGACATGGAGAGAATGAGCTTGTATTTCACAGCAATCTCTCCAGCTGATGAAGACCAGGGCTCTCCAAACACTTTCTTCCTGCAGAATCCAAGGCACACCTGTCTAAGCCACCTTCATCTTGGACCTGGAGCACCACAATTGCCTCCTCACTGGTCTCCTCAGTGTGTAGACACTAATTCAGACCATGTTACTCCTCTTCTTGAAACCTTCCGGTGGAACACAGGCTAATGCTTGCATATGACCTTATTTATTCGTATGTTTGTTTTATCCATAAATGACTGTACTAATAATATATCAATGTGAAACACATAAAAAGCTTTAAAATAGTGATATGCAGTTAATCATAATTTTAGGTTATTTCAGTTCAAAAAACTTTTTGCAGCCACTTAAAATGATCAGTAGTAACATTTTTGGTGAAAGAAACAT
>NW_012148186.1:1900059-1905980 GCF_000956105.1 Propithecus coquereli
ATTGACAGACACTTTTCACAGACAATCACCAATATGGTACATTTGTCTCTTTGTAATAATAAAAAAAAAACTGCCTAACATATTTAAGTTAGGCAACATTACTATTTGTTAAGTAAGATAAATAGTGAACTTTGGTACAAAATATTTCCTTGGTCATATGCCATCTCATTAGCAAGGAATTATAAAGATTTAACTTATTGAGATAGTATCCATCAATCTAAGAGAGAAAACGCAAATCACGTAACAGAATGCTAAATGCAATGTCTTTTGTTGTTGTTGCTCTGGCCCAAAGAGCAAGAACAATTAAGCACATGCCAGGTACCTGCAGATGCTAAACTGAGGCGCTAGCCCACCTATAAAACAAACACATGCTAAGAGATTTGAAACCAGCTCTGTAACCATTAGTTTACCCTGCGGCCTTAAGGCCATATGTGGCCTTCTAGGTCCTTAAGTGTGGCCTTTTGACTGAATTCAAATTTTACAGAACAAATCCGTTTATTAAAAGAGGTGCAACAGTTGAGGAAACCAGGAACTAGCAATAGATACAGTCAAGATGCTCTGATGTTAGAACAAAGAGAGGTAGTTGCTTTAGGGTGGTCTGCTTATCCGGAGTTGTCAAGGCAAAGGATGTGTGAATTTTCCATTGCTCAGATCAGGTCTTCTTGAGAGTATAGTGGATGTCCTGATGCATCCAATTCAGGGGGATGACAGGAGATGGAAAATGGGCAGGGTGAGAAAGACAGTGAAGGGGGCTGAGGGAGGACAGACATTCTACACTGGATGATGGATTGGAGTTTTGATATTAGACTGGATTGGACATTTTATTACCCGAGAGTGCTCAGAGAAGCTAAAGGACCTGCCTAAGATTTCCTCCTGGAGTAAGGAGAAACAAGCAACAGCAGGTTCTCAGGGACAGTCATGACAAAGAAGTCTGTTCGCCCCCAACACACTAAGGATTGTTAGAAAGCAACACACTATGGCAACCACATTTCATGGCTGGTAAAATGTGTGTATCTCGAAATTAAAATAGTCCTAGGCACAAATGACTACTCAGTAAGTCCTTATTATTTGATTGAGAACTGTAAAACTTTTAATGATCTTTCCTAATTCATTTAATGTGTTGCTGGTAGAATCTACATCTCCAACTTTTACTGAATATACTGGATCACATAGTTTCTGTCTTTTATGGCTTATTTTCTATTGGAGAAAACTTGTTTCCTCAGCATAGACCAAATAATGAGGACCATAAAGCTTGCTCTTTTTAAAGCATTTATAGTAAAATAATTTAGTTCTCTGAGTTTGTACATTTCCCCTACAGAACCAAGTTTTCTTTGGTAGGTTGTTCAACTAAATAATGTTGTAATGAATAATGAATAACAGCAATCTACTGCATACAAGTAGATTTTCTCAGACAGTTGCATATGGTAGGAAAGTGTTTTCAGAAAGAGTAGGCCTGGGGAATATTCAGAGTGTTCAATAATGCAAGAGCAGAAAGATTGAAACTTTCTTTTGATTCAATACTGTTTGCAAGCCAGCGTGGCTGGACAGAGAAAGAATATAAACTTTTAAAGGACTGGAAATTGTATTTAGATGGAATAGTCTACAAGTATAAATCATAAATTAATCTTTTCCCTAAATTAAACGAAAATTTTCATTCACATACCACTCTTCTTTCAGGATCCAGTGTAAGCCCCTCTTCCTCTGAGAGGCCCTCCCTGTCCTTACAGTCCCCTAGTCATAGAGCAGAGACCCTCCTCTGAGCAGCCCAAACCCACACTTTACACTTCACAGCCGGCACATGATAGTCTCTTCTTGAATTGCTGATTCCTGTTCATCTGCTGAGTTCTGTACCCGAACTGGTTACATTATAGTGGGAAAAGATTACACATATATTTCTCTGCAGTCCCTATAGAAACTAACACCCCACTATGTAAATAAACGTAGGGTTGGTTTGTCAGTTAGATTTTCTCCCAAATATTTTAGATAGTTGTTCTTTGGATGGGCACTTCGGATTGGCATGGGGACAAAGTTGAAGATACTGAAAAGGAGGAGGGAGAGGACTATCCACGGATAAACAATGTGCTTGCAAGCTAGAGGAGTGAATAGATGGCTCCACTAGTCAACAGCCAAATGGTGTCTTCCAGAAATTTTCTGCATTTGCTACATGTTTAAAACAAGTTGGAAAAGCTTAATGCCTACCAAAACATCACAATAAGGTTGCAGATGAGAAGGGGTAATTTATAGAAAAAATTCTGATAGATGAAAGTGAAATATATATTAAAAAATCAATATTTAAGTTCATCCTTGGTTTATCTGAACTACTGACAATTAAATGTTTCCTTATTTTCACTCTTTATATCAGCCAAAAGTCAAAGAGAACAAATTTGTAATTATTTGATTAATGTAGTTTTAAATTTTTAACAGGGAGACAAAATTGTTATATTTTTTCTAAAATTAATTTGTCCTATATTCACAGTTAATATTATGGCTATATAATGCACTAAGCGATTCAGTAATAAACACCATGCAAACATACAGACATACATATCTATGCATACCTGTAGTACATAAATCAGCCAATTTAATTTCATGTCAAGATGGTTGTTTTGCAAACAAAAATTATTGGAGAGATTCTGAATTTTTCACATTTCATGTAGTTAAGTATAATACAAACAGCTTTAGACTGTAAGCCTCCTACAACAGAGTCCGTATTTCTTTTGCAGATCTATAAAGGCCAAATTGAGCGCTCATCACACAAAAGGCTTTTTGTAATTGTTGCAGGCTGAATAGAGAGCAGGACAATAATGGAGAGGAAGAAATGTGTCATTATTTTGGACTACTTTATGGAGCCTCTCTGGGTGTATTCTTTCATTGCTTTACCTTGAGAAATCAACAGGAAAAAAAAAAAAACAAGAGGCCTCTATTCTTAAAGCAAACAAAGAAACAGATGTGTTCAGCCTTCGTACTTTCTTTTTTTGTTTTTAATCTTTGCCATCCTGCACTGGGTAACAATTCTTTCTTCAGTGTAGAAAGAAACAGGTTGTTTTAGTAATTAACCATCCTCTGTTGTTTTTTCCTTTGCCAATATTCTGAGTCACATGTGTTGTTATTGTGGACAAAATATAAAAGACTGAAGTGAAAATAAACTAATATTTCTTGACCTCACCTACTAGAAGCATACTGTCTTTTGAAATGATTGCTGCAGAAAGAAAATCATTACTGGTTGAAAGCCTCAGAATATGCTTTAGAGGTAAAGGTCGCGGACATTTGGGGAGCATAAAAATATTAGTATACTGTATCATGCCGTAAGTGTTTGCACCCTATCATTTGTGTATGTAACTCTTTTTGAAAGGTGAAGATGTTCTTTAATGAAAGCAGTTCCTAAACAACTCTATTTGAAATTATGGTCTTACTATTCCACTGAGAATTACTTTGTGTTCTCTAAAAATATACACATTTCCATGTTGTGATGTTCTACATGTTTATTATGCTCTTTTGAGACAAAGAGCAGTGGTTTTGTTCCAGTCAAAGCTATGAATCAACTCTCTTACCAGTGAAATCAAGCAAGGGTGAATGCAAACCACTGGGTCCACGGGTTCGTTTCCATTTGCTCGCCATCACAGGACAGCACGAAAACACAGTGGGTGAACGAAGCGCGCTCCAGAAGCCCAATCACCTGGGAAACAACTCTGTGCTCTACCACTTGCTAGCCTGTGCCCTTGGGCAGCACACTTACTCTCTCTGACCTCAGGTTTCTCATCTGATAAAACTGAGAAAATACTGTCCACCCAACACAGATATTGTCAGGGTCAAATTACTAAAAGTGTGAACTGCTCAGAAATGTACCAGGTATGTAGTAAGCATGTACAAACACTTGCTTATCATCATCACTGGCTCTGTATCCACTGCCAACATACTTGATTACACACTCAGTGACATTTGCCACAGCTACTCCTAACCCAAACAGAGCCTTCTTAGGATTTCTAGAACCCTACTTGCTCTCCTGTCCACTTGTCTAATTTAAAGTGCAATTTTGGGGCTACCAGCTAAGTTATTCCTGTAGTCCTAGGTTCTCTTAAGTGTCAATGGTACAGAAGCATAAAGCACTTGCTGGCAGTCGGGCTCTAGAACCAGATTGCCTAAGTTCAAATTCCAGTTTTGCCATTTATTATCCATTTGTCTTTGAGAAAGGTATATGAATTTTCTGCTTCGCAGTTCCATTATCTATAAGATGGGTATGATCATAGTCACCTCTCAGAAGATTGCTATGAAGGAAACATTGGTTATGGAAAGAATTTAGCACTTTAGTCTGGTGCTCCTAATGTGACGTAAATGATCCAAAATTGTAGATGGGGGAAAAGGCAAATGAAAATATGCAAAATCTTCTGTGAAACCCAGTGAATTCCCAGACCAGCCAATGTCCTGAGAGTTCCTTTTTCCCAAAACTGAACAAACCACCAAGACAGAAAATTTTTTTTGCACTTCAAGGTGATGAACTTCTATTGTGTGGTAGTTGTGGAACTCTGTGAAGCAACACAGGAAAAGACTTAGACAACATGGAAGTACTAAAAAAATGCCCCGCAAAGGGCCACGGTGCCCAGAATCGTGTGCTGCAGAACATCTGAACTCCGAGGAGGAGTGCGCCCTCTGACGGAAATTCTCACACAAGCTCCTTCACTCAATCACTCATTTATTTCATACCATGTCAGATTCTGTAAGAAATGCCAAAAAATTAAAACTTCAGTCCAAGTTCTTAAATAAAATGCATAGGAAAAAAACACTAAGTTCAATGGGAGCTCAGTGGGAGGTTCATCTGGAATCTCCCACATTTTCTGCTGGAAATCATCCAGAGAAACAAAGATAATAGGGAACCCACAAATTTTCAGGAAAGCTGGGGTTCAGATAACAGCCACAAACCCCGAGTTGTGCACTGGCATTACTCAAGTTTTATTTGATGAGCAAACCTTTGCCAGAAGTCACGCGTGTGCTCCAGGGAAGAACAGCGGGTTTGGAGAAAGTCTCGTGATGGCAGCATTCAGAAAGCTCCAGCAAATGACGTCTCCCTAAAAGGAGAGGGTCTCCCTCCCCCTCAGAAAGGGGCTGTTGGGAGCAGAACTGAGTTGCTCAGGGCACTATCAGTGAGGGAAACATAGAGAAAAGGTCCACAAAACAAAGGGTTCCATTGGAAACAAATCTCTGAATCTTTAAAAATACCTTCCAAAAGTACATGTTTTCCTTAATGGGCAAGGGCTATTTCCTGTGACAGGATGAAGAAGCAAGGAAGCCCAGGGTTCTCATGAACCGGGCAGATAAGCTGTGGACAGATGGAAACCATCCATGGCTCATTTGCATTTGCTCACAGTTGCAGAACAAGGGCAAACATTCACTATGTGCTGGGCACTGTTTTAAGCACTTACATGTATTAGCTCACTTAATCTCCACAACCCAAAGACACAGGTCCTCTTTTTAATACCCATTTTACTGATGGGGAAACTGAGGTACAAACTTGTCCAAGATCAACCCAGGCAGTCTGGCTCCAAAGTCTGTGCTCTGATCCTCTGTACTACACAGCATCCAAAAGGCAGGGTAGAAGGGGAAAGGCTGTGTGTATATTAAGGAGAGCCTTTCCCTTTTTTCTGTAGTAAGAGAGGTGGGAGTTCTTGAGGTGTAAACCCTCAAAGCTACCTAGACACTCTTACAACACAGAATCCTTCTCCTGGTAATCTAGGAACACAATATATGCATTAAGAAATTAATATATTCCATATAAATAAAAATATGGAAAAGAATACAATATTTCTATAGATGAGAACTCGCTAGAAAAATCTGCCAAAGAGCAGATGAAAGTTGTGCCTTATTCTCTGAACATGAAGAAAAAAATCTTAAGGCAGTCATAGAAATTGTAAAGAAATACCAAAAAT
>NW_012148186.1:1907251-1916899 GCF_000956105.1 Propithecus coquereli
TACCATTTGCCGATTCAGAAAATAAAATGTGATTGTGGAAAGAGAGAGAATATAGTTTTTAAAAATCAGTCTCTTTGGAAACTAGAGAAAATTTTGCATAATTAGTACACTACTACTGGTTAAAATGGCAGCAAATCGACAGGGAAACTCAGATTTATTAGCAAAGACAGAGCCTTGGATTGAAATTGGCACTTTTTTCCTCCCTGTGGTCACCAACATTCTCATACTCAGGGCTCTCTAACAGGATTTTATCACAGCCATTGGAAAGGCTGCATGGAACTGAGATAACAAAACCTATCCCATACCTCTCAACCACTCCCCTACAGTTTTACTCACTCCCATGCACTCAAGAACAGTTCTTCTTTGCTTCAGTAACTACACATGAGAGACCCAGCCCTTACTGTCCAGGTTTGCAAATAAAGAGTGCCTTCCTTCCACTTTGAAACAAGTCCCCGGCAGCTCTAGGCTGGGCTTTAACAGACTTTCACTTCCAGACTGAAAAATGCAACCTTTCCTCTCTGAATTGAACACTATCCTAAGAATGCAACCAGAATGATAATTAATATGAAAATAAATGCTTTATACACTTAGAAAGGAGAGATTTTCTAATATGAACCTTATTAAATTCTCATTATTTACAGATGAAGCGGTTTGAGTTACTTTGTTGTTTTGGGTTGTGGTTTTTTTTTCCCCCCCAGAATTTTTTGTTTCTTCCATTATTCTACATGCAATGGTTTTGTCACTTTAAGCGCACAAATTTATAACAAGCATTTAATTATTTTGACAGTATATAGCAAAATGTGAATCTCACATAAGGAAGCAGCTTTGGTTTTACAAAACTCTTCCTGAATTGTCCAAGAGAAAAATCTTAAAATCTGAAAGTCTAGTTGGTAAATAATGCCAAGGCCATTAGAAAATAAAAAGGATATGTAGAATTCAGTCATTCTTTTATAGTTCCCATTAACAGTCAATGTGGTAACAAAATGAAATGCTGTAAATCCTTCTGAGTTAAGCGAATAAAAAGGCCATAATAAAGGTCAATTTTATTGCCATCAATTTGCAATGATGGGACATTTGGTTGCCAAAGGAAGCAACAAATACAACCCAGAATTATGGTATCTCTGGGGAAAAAAAAAAATGTGCTACTATGGCAAGAAGTACTTTGAGGAGATTTACACTGAAACCCACACTCAGCTCTGCTCCAAAATAATAATGTGGATTCTTCACAAATTGTTCTAACCCTGTGCAGGGCAATGCAAAAGACAAATGCATTGTTGTACCACAATGAAATAGATTCATTATATAGGAGGTGGGGAACTTATAATGGGTATTTGAAATACATGCAAAAGTAAACAGGAGAAACGGTAGTTTTGTGAGCAATTAATGCTATCCATAATTACAATGTGCAAACAAAGAAACCACCAGGGGACAATTGCACAATAATGAGATTTGGGGGTATTAATTCTTCTCTGAAATGGTGAGAATACAATTTTTATAAAAACAACAACAGTCAAAACAAAAGCACCAAATAGAAAGATGGAGACTGCTACTATTTATTCTAGGATTTTTCACTTTGGAAAATTGAAAATTAAAACATCAAAGAAGCATTAAATACCTGAGTGATGCCATGACTCCCTCATCCCCGTTTTCTCTGCCCTCTCTTGTTTTATCTCCCAGTTTAAACTGCGCCTTTAGGCAGAATATCTTTATGTTCTATTGTAATTTATGTTTACATGCAAACCCATTTGTAAACTAGGGAGAATCCAAAGTGGATGTTCATTTGTACAATTGGCTTCTAAGGCCAGGGGTGACAGTTACTGTATCTAAATCCTATCCCATCAAGAAAAGAAAAATGCTACATGGGACTAAAAATGACCACCAAGTAAGAGCATTGAAGGGACATTCTATCAAGAAAGACAGAATGTTTAATGTCTGCTTTTCTATTTATGTTCATTTTTTCCCAGAATACAAAATATATACTTAGCGAAGAAATTTATAAATAATCTTCAACACGATATCACTACCAAGAAATAAATACTACAATACTTCAGTGTAATTGTATCTTTCCAGAATCTTTTTCTGTCCATATACATGTAAATGTAAACATCTTTGGGATCATACTACATATATTTTGAATCATATTATATATTGTCTTATAACCTGCAGTCATTACATTAGAAATACTTCCCAACCTCTAAAAGCTGCAAAGTTTTCTATTAAATGGAAAACCATAATTTATGTAATGAATCCCCTGTTTATTCTCTTAACAAATATGTAATCAGCATCTACTGTGTGACACATGTTGCAGGTCTAATGCAGCAAAGATAAATAAGGAATGTTTCCTGACCTCGGGGTATAAAGTGATCACTATGATGCTTAATACTTTGAACCACACCATATATCATTGGTTGCTGGTCCCAGAGGAGAGTGCCTACCATTTTCGCAGAGGGTTCAGGAAAGTCCTCACAGAGAAAGTAGCAAATGATGTGGGTTTTGTAGGTGAATAAAAGTTAACAAAGCAATCAGGTGGGATGAGAATTTTGGACAGACAGAAGAGCATGTATAAAGGTATGGAGACAGAAAGTCAATGGTGGGGTTGCCACACAAGAAAGATTAAGTTCTCCTCAACTTTTAACAATTGTTCATTGTAATGTGCGCAGACACCTATAAAAGTGATGTGATTGGGCTTTATCAAATTAGTGGAGAAATCCCTTTTTTCCTCACATCTAATTTTTGAAATGCTGGTTTTATTTATGCTTCTAAGTCCTTCTGAGCATGGTCAAACCATCTGGTTTGGTGTCAGAAAGAAGGAAGGAAAAAAATCACCAGAAACAGGTGGATTCTGAAAAATACTTTAAATAGTATCAACTGGGAAGGGACATACAATTTAGTAAACTGGCTTTTATTCTAAAATATACTGTCTCTAATTATTAAAAAGAGGGAAAGACAAATACTAAAAGCATAATACTAAGTAAAAGTGGAAAAAATACATAGTATGTTCAAGGTTATCCAAAGAGCATTGTCAACTCTTGAAATCCAAACTATAGCATAACAATGATTGCTCCATAAGTGCTGTTTGGGATTAAACACAAAGAACTTTTCTGAGGTTGTTGAATCTGTAAATCAAAGTCATATATAAAATTCCTGTTCTGTATCTCTTGGGAGCTATTTGAATTTATCCTTTGATTACCTACTTAGATATAATACAACTGACTTTGGAGTCATTACCTACAGTCAGTAAAATCAGTCTATTTCCAGATCTGACACCTTGGCTTCTAGGATTTCTTCTCAGCTGCAACAATATTGTTTCGTTCCCTGTAGAGCTGGTGGCATACCTGCTCTTCCATAAATATTTGATTCTTTAGCTGGATGCCTCTGAAAATTTTTGACAATATGTTTGTTATAAAGCAGATCTATGGACCAGAGCAGAACATTTCCAACAATGACATGACAAGCAAGATGCTTACCAAACAAGAAGTAAACATGAAGTCCCCCCAAATGGTACCTAGTGGTGCCAAAGTACAGTCTGTACTCACACACCACTGTTCTGAGATCTACACTGGTCGACCTATCAGTCTTAAACTAGAAAAAGAGCCATGCAAATACTTTCCCATACTCCTTGCCATGAAGGGTTGTGTGGCACTCCCACCTGATAAAGAAGTCTATCCCCTGTATTTGGGGGAACGCATCCTTACTGCAAAGCAGAGAGATTGGGACAACGGAACAACAAGCAAGATGCTCTCCTCTGGTAAGAGGCATCCACTACTGCATTTGTCAATTTAATATGAATCATTTTAAACTTTTAGCGCCTGATGAGGGAATTAAATTTTACTTAGTTATTTCCATAGAAACTAAAGAGTTTGTAGAGATATCTAGAATTTGATTTCATAATCACATCTTCCTAAATGTTACTTTCAAAAAAACAGCATTGGTTTTCAAGGACTGGGAACTGAGAGCAGAAAGAGCCTGATGGAAAGAAATGAGTTACTTCAAACTGCTATAGTCTATTAATCAGCTGATATTTTAAAAATTAAATCAACGTGTTTATTATAATCCAGATTCAGAAAAGAAATGTGTCAATATGTATGTACACATAAACTGCCTCCAGATTCCCACTTGTGGTAAACATGCCTAAATATTTTTCAAGCTATAAAAGGAAACCCAAATAAATACCAGCTGTGCAGGTTTATCTAGGAACAGAAAAAAATATGGAAAGAAGAAAAAGAAGTCACTGCTACATCATTTACATAAAATGAACTGAAAAGATTATAAAGTAGGGATAATGGGTTGTAGTGTTAAAAGGGTACAGAAATAAACAGCTTCTTGGTTCCATACTAAAATCTTGTACTGTTCATCATACAGAGAATTGCCAATAGAGTCACATAGGATCTGTTTCAGTGAAAAGGTCACTTCTGCTTCTCTGTCTTCTCTGTCTTCCCCCCCCTCCCCTTTTTCTCTGTGCCTTTTCCTTTCTCTGTCGGTCTCAATCTCTCTGTGCCTCGCATGTGGATTTGTCTGTTTCACTTTGTGTCTCTGTCTATGCCTTTCTTTGTGTGAGAGTGTGTGTGTGTCTGTCTCTTGCACTTTCTCCCTTCCCTCTTTCTGTCTTAACAAGGCTCCCAAGAGCGCTGTCTCTCACTCTCTCTGTCTCTCTCCCTGCCTCCCTCCCTCCCTCTTCTCTGTCCCTAGCCCACACTGACTTTTCTGCTTCCAAATGCACAGAAGCAAACAAGAAAGCCCTAGGCCTTGTTTACATTACTTCCCAGAGAACAAAGGCTAATTAAATTGAGTCCAAATTTTAGGTTCCCATGAGAGACAATCTAATTGGGCCCAGGTTGGATCAGACACATATACATTTAGTTCCAACAACTGAGGTCACGGAAGGGCACATGGAGTCTCCTAGTACAAACATGGTCTTACGGCTACATGTTGGATGGAGGGTGCAGAGACCATTCTCAGACAGAGGGGCATGCGTAAGGAGATACCCTTCAGTGCCAATGGCACCTTATTCATGAAGACTTTACCAATTAAGCTAGGTCAAAAAGACGTTCCACTTAGCACTTAAGTATATGATACTTACTTTGGCACTTGCTAGTTGTGTGATCTTGAGAAAGCTATTTTTCTCTCTTTAGTATTAAGAACTACCTCACTGAATTAAAGACTGAATATGTGAACAGGTGACAGTATTTACAACTGAGCTTGGGACAGGGTCACTGCCCAGTAAGAGTACGTTGCCCCTTTGGGGGCTCTATCTTGTCATCCGTTCCTGATCTTTTAAAAAACTTTATACTAGCTGAGTGGCCCCCACCATAGCTAGCACAGTGCCAGGCACAGAACAAGTTCTCAGAAAATCCCTATTGATTAGTCAATCATGTAAATATTCTCAGGGACCTGAAAACTAAAACTTGCACTAAATGTTGCATTTCTAATTCTACTTAAAAAAGAAAAAAAAAAAAAGATGTAGAAGGGATTCCTGATGGACAAAAGGAACCTATGATCAGACATCAAACGAATAATTAAAGGTAAATGCTCTCAAAGGATGGTTTGGGATTTTGCTCCTAGGATGAGAGATTTCTAGGATGAATGTAGAGGAACAAATGCTGAAGCAGACAGTATTGCTCACGTACATAATAATGCCACATGTATTTGACCCTGTGCTGACTATAGTAGTCTCAAGACTTCAACATGACTTTGAGGTGTTTGGGGAAAGACCATTACACCATTATCGAATCCTCCCAACCATATAAACAAAATATAAATTTCACAAGAGCAGAGCACTTGTCTGTTTTGTTCCCTGCCATATCTCTGGCATAACACAGCAAATAATCAATGTATGCTTGTAAAATAAGTGAATTAGCGAAATGAATGAAAAAATCCTAACTCCAAACCCAGTAGGGACAGCTTTATGGGCATATGACCTATGCAGCTGCATAGGGCTCCATATTTCAAAGGATCTCATGCTTGATTTAATGCTCGTTGGTTATCATCTTGAAATTCTTAACCATTTTTGAACAAGGGGCTTCACGTTTTCATTTTGCCCTGGGCCCAGCAATTATTTAACTAGTCTTGATACCCCAGGGTAGGTAACAAATACTAGGTGACCATCAGCCTCTCACACTGTCCAGCAGTAAGCCCAAGGAAATGGCCCCAGAAAGGGGGATGGTTACACTGAAACAGCTGTGAAGGCCCCATAGAGATGCAGGCCCAAGTCACAAATGTTTTAGTCTTGCCACCGAATGCCTCCTGAAGTTCCCTGGCAGTTTCTGCTTCACTATCCTACCAGGCTCTGGCTTTGTCTCTTAGGGAAGATGCCAACATCATAGACAAATGCCTCCTGGGCTCCAGCTACACCGCTTCTGATTTGCTTACTCAATCCCAGAGGCCATTAGTGCCTCTTACCAACCCCCCCCCATACTGTAGCTTAATATTGTGGTTACTCTATTAGCTGTGTATTTTAATTAGGGTTTGTGGGTTTGGATTTTATTTGTTCATAAGTACAGTATAGGTTTCAAATCAAAGCAAGCCAAATAACTCATGCCAATTTCAAAATATGTCACATAGCAAGCTATGACACATATTTTATGGCTAAATGTTGGCATATTAAATTCTCAGTAGCATGAAGAGTTAATAGAAAAATTTTAAAAAATTATTATAATCTATACTTTATAGCATGCCTCTACTTGACATGTTTTTCTTTTCAAATATCATTTTCATTATTTTTTATTTTAATAGAGTGGTAATCTTCAATTCAAGCACCCTGTCTCTGATCATAATATATGTTCTCACTTTCAATGAAAATTTGCTCTTTTCACATAAGAATCCACTGTTATTAGATTCCATTGCAATAATTTATTAATATCAAGTCTATTAAATGATGACACATTGGACATAGAAAAATATTCTATACTGAAGAAATCATTTTGCTTCAGAATTTTTGAGTTCTTTTAAAATTATTTGGAAGCATTAATAATTATTTTAGAAGATTTGTTACAGAAAAGAATGGGGCAAAGATTTGAGACTAACAAAGACCATCGGTAACGCTGTTAACAATTCTGAATTTACTTATTAGTTTCAATCTTTCTCTAGCCTATCACATTTTAAATGCCCCTATTAAAATTACACGAAGTCCACAAGGTATT
The DNA here is from genome assembly GCF_000956105.1 of Propithecus coquereli. Taxonomy (NCBI): domain Eukaryota; kingdom Metazoa; phylum Chordata; class Mammalia; order Primates; family Indriidae; genus Propithecus; species Propithecus coquereli. The sequence continues at coordinate 1,914,391 of NW_012148186.1, forward strand.
AAAAAATCAAGTTAATGAGTGAGAATGAGATTTATTCCTATCCACTAAATTATGTAGAACAGTTCTCCTTCGAATCCCTCTCAATTATTAACTCTTCTGAATCTTTTTTATTCTTCCCTGGCCTAGCACAACATTTCTGGAGAAGACAAGAGATATTGTAACTCTTTTTGGACACTCACTAACAACGCATCTCTGTTCTGCCCTGCTTTCCTGCCATGGCTCACTCACCTCTTCTGCCCTTTGTTTTTATAACTCATCTGTCTGGCATAGAAAAAGGACATCCTAACCTGAGCATTTAGCACCCTGCATAGAGAATGTTAAGCTCAATTTTCTAAAACACTGTTAAACTAAAAATAGCTTCCATTTACAAATAAAAGAACAAATGCTGAATTGGGAAGAAATTTTCTGTAGATATATCAGTGAGTCAGCAGTGGATCTCTCCTCAGTAAAAACAAATTTAATACTATCATCACTAATAACTCCAAAATGTATGAGTAAACCATTGCTATGCTAAGCTTTGGCATCACTTATTGGTGATAACTGTTTTAGGACATACATAACACTTGTTAGTATTACCAAATCGTTCTGAAGAAACAATAAGCAAACTTGCACCAGGACTGAGAATATGATGTGCTATTAAACCAGGAGTGATGCCGTATGTTAATTCTCCCATCTACTGTTGTGTAGCTTCCCATTGCCTACAGGACAAAAGTCCAGAGCTTCACCTGGTATCAAATTATACAAACTGCCTAATTTTCCAATACATACCTTGTATGTTTGACATACTGAAGGTGCCAGTTACTAAGCCTTTGTCTCTCGGTTCCAAATCTACCCTTCTACGTACTCAGCTTAGTGATGCTGAGGCTGGGGCTCCACAAATAGCATTTCTGCATTGCCAGTGTCTCCCTGTTAAATTCGGCCAATAGGGGCAATAGATAGAGGCTGCAAGACTAGCAAAGGAAGAAAGGAATTACCCCTTCCTGCTTGTTTCATGTGTGCTTCAGGTTTACTTCCTGTTCCTGTGAGCATCATCACCCTAGCAGTGCTCCTCCATCCCAGAAGTGGCAGTTTCTTTCCATAAAAGCAGCTGAATTGTGTGTGCAATTTTTCTACCACTTACAGAACTATCCTCACAGTGGGCCCCTCAGAGATACGGGCGCCAGTGACCTCACTTCACCTCACGTGTCTGAGTCCCAGGCCCATAGGCACCTTCTCTAGATTTCTAGATTTTAATAATTCCAACTTCATTGAGTCGTTTCTCTAGCCCTGATTCCTACAATTACTGTCTCTGTAATATGTTACTGTTTTCTTTTTCTTTATAGTTATCTAGTTAATGATTTTCTGCCTACTTGAAACTCTTTACATTAAATTCAGACTGCTATGCCAAAGTGGTAGCCATATTTAATGTACTTTGACACCTTGGTGTTTTTGTACACTCCCCTGGAATACTGCCATTGTTCTCTGGAGACATATACTTAAATGTTCTCCAATACCCATCTTAAATGTTACTTCTGTAATGCTTTCCTTGACCTCCTTAAACAGAATCACTCCCTTATGATGAGTATAATTTCAATGTACAGTCTGCTATATTCCACTTAATACTGTATTTATTTACACATTTTTATGTTCCACTAGACTATGAGCTCCATAGAAACACATTCTATGCCTTAATTCATTCTTGTATCCATAGTATCAGCACATTCTTTGGCATATGGTAGGAATATCATAAATGCTCACTTTATTTGATTTGTGCTAATAAACTAGAAAATTCTTTGAGTAGATGTAAAGATAGCCTTTAGTTTCATCATATAAGGCTTTTGTTCATGTTGTGTGAAAAAAAGAGTACTTGAAAAGATGGTAAATCAAGGAAAATTCCCCCACTGCCTAGTTTACTTTATCTCAGATTCCATCATTAAAAAGTACATATCACAGTACCTGATATATAATAAGCATGAAATAAATGTTAGCTATGACTTTTTAACTTTTATTAGTCTATAACTAACACTAGCTCTGTATTTACCACTGACTTAAGTCCTCAATAGGGTATTCAAGATACTTAATAACATAGGCCAAATTATTTTATCTCCCACTGACTCATATTTTGACACCCCCCCCAACCAGGAGTTGGACTACTGTAGCCCACCCTGCCACCATTTTTGTAAATAAAGTGTTACTGAAACACTGCCATACTCATTCATTTATGTATTGTTAGCTTCAAACCCACCTATACAATTTTCTGTCTACTACTAACATGTACACTATTGTCTATGCGTATTGTCTATGACTCTTTTCACACTACACAAGCTGAGTTCGGTAGTTATGACAGAGATCACATGCCCCACAAATCTCAATGTAATTTATTAACACTATATGTCCCTTTATAGAAAATGTTTGTTGACCCCTGCCCTAGACTATTGCTAAACAAGAATTACAGCTTGATTGCCCCACACATGATCCACACCACTTTTGCCATTCCTATAGTTATTCCCATTTTTTCCTGTCATATCCT
>NW_012148186.1:1916949-1917975 GCF_000956105.1 Propithecus coquereli
GCTAAGGAATTAAAACTAAATTGTAAGAAGCACAAGGAAAAATTGTTTAAAGTGTATCAAAATCCAGAAATCATACAATAAATTTGAAATTATAGACATTAAAAACTTCTGCTTGTTTAAAAAACAAAGAAAAAGCACTGTAAATAAAGACCAACGTGAAATTATAAACTTGAAAAAAATGCTAACAACTCATATCCCAGCTAAGGAGGTACTATTCATAAAATTTAAGGAGAGCCTAGAAATCAGTAAGAATCGGCAACCCGATAGAAATATGGGCAAAATTCATGAACAGTTAATTTTAAAAGGCAATATAAATGAACTTTATATATATGAAAAGATGCCTAATTTCATTCACAATGAGAGTACAAATGAAACCTATCGTGGCATACAATTTTTACCTATCGATTTTGCAAAATCAAAATTTTGAAAAAATTATTCCTTTGGCAAGGCTGGAGGAAAAGGGCACTTGCATGCATTGCTGGTGGAAGTGCCCTGCGGAGGGCAATTTTTTGGCATATTTCATAAAATGACAAATGCATTTAACATTTGACCCAGTGGAGGGCAATTTTTTTGGCATATTTAACAAAGTGACAAGTGCATTTAGCATCTGATCCAGCAATCCTAATCCTGGGAATTTATCCTGCAGATAAAAACAGCACGCATGACAGAAAACGTATACCCAAACCTATTCATTACAACATTGCTTACAATCGCAAATGTTTGGGAATTGCCAAAGTGTCTTTCAGTACAGAGCTAATTAAATTAACTACCTTAAGTACACATAAACGAATACAAGCTACTCACTGCCTCTAGGGTGTGTGGGGCTGGAAAATGAGAGAAAAGGGGCAGAGGTGAGAACAAAGGTTCTTAGTGTGTCTCTTATTACACTGTTTTGATAAATTTTTTTATTATTGTGTACTTGGATTTTTGTTCTTGTTTTTGCTTGAAAGTTTTGAGATTTTTGTTTTTATACCATTAACTTTTTGAATAATCCAGGCCAGTTTTTTTAAGCTATGCAGATATATT
>NW_012148186.1:1918025-1952582 GCF_000956105.1 Propithecus coquereli
AGAAGTTTGCCTATGTTCTTCTCTTAATAGCCTAAGATCGTGGGTGATAACATACCACATCACAAACCAGTTAGTGGGTCAACACAAAGGCTAGTTACTTTTTGAAGTTACTAACTAACACTGCTCAATCAAGAGAGATAATTCTTGGTTTGACTACGGTTACCAAGTTATCTAAAATAATCAAATCACATTTAAAATGTATTTGGGGGCTTGTGGGAAACTGTGAGGGCTTTTAAGATTAGTGGCTAAGGTACTGAAAGCCTTAGGATCTGAATGTGGCTTTAGCCAGTGATTTGAGCTAATGAGACCATTAGGTCTCACCTTAACTTTCCCCCAAAGTTATTAGCCACAGAATTATTTTCCAGAATTGTTCTGCTGGTGATTACAAAGCAAATAACAGCAAATTTGAAATCAGAGTAAATTCAGGCTTCTTTTATAATTAGACACAATCTTGGTCTTTATCTTAATATACTCTAATTGCTTTTATATCTAAGATAAATTATGAAACTATGAAAGTATACAATTACATAAATATGTTTGATTACATAAATACAATGGAATTATATGTGCTAGAGACAGTAGTACAGAAGTGATGCATTATTTTGTCTTAATAAAATGAGAATTAATTGATTCTATTTACCCTGCTTAAGTTATCACTTAAGAACCTTTTTAAAAAAAATTCTAAAGCAGTAGACTCCTCTAGAAATGCTTCTTGGTTAACAAAAGACTTCCATTTAAGAAAGCAAAACTGCTATTCATATTAATTTCACTAACTCCAGTAACATTTTTTCCAAAGTTGTAAGTCAATGAGTCATGGGTCAAGTCATCTGGTAGACAACTCCCATCTAATCAAAGAAGCCCAAGATTCAAAGCATAATCCTCTAAAAGTAATACATGTAAAAAGATTGGCTTAACTCAGCATGCTTTTTTCTCTTTAGTTTATGATGTCCCAATACCTTGAGTGATATTAATCATAGCATAGCACCATCAATATTACCTGCCCTGTTATTTCAACTTGGCAGATTATCTCATGCAAAAGCAATGATCAAGCATCTATATGAAAAATGAGAAGGTTTCAAAAACGCTGGGTTTCATTCTATTCCTCAAATATGCCATGCCTTTTATCTATGAAAATGAGTTGCTGCTGTTCAGGAGGGGATACACCTAGCTAACAAATTTATAAGACACAGAATATAGCAACCTGATCACTTAAACATGGGATATGACTCTCAGAACAAAACAATGCTGTATGAAAGGGTTAGAGATAGTCCATTTACATGGAAAATGGAAAATGAAACCTTGGGACAACACTACTTTGGTCCAACCCCAATAGCAGCACTACAAGAGTAAATACACAGATTTATATTTGGAAAGATGCAAGGAAGGTTGTTCAAATAACAATTTACTTTATCAGAATGTCAGTGTTGTTGACTCAGTATAGTTTTGATATTTTAATGCTTTATAGAAGCATACCACATACACACAGAGTGATAACATTAGATATCTCCATTTTGTAGATGAGAAAAATGAAGCCCAAAGAATTGCAGTGTCTTGTCCAAAAATTTCACAACTAATTAGCAGTACTGGACTATGGATTATAACCCACATCTCCTTGGAATCTATTAACTATTCCTCTAAGTTGGGTTGGTTATTTGGAAACACAAATGTCATGTACCTACTTTGCATATACTGTGTTTATGCTAAAGAAAATCGATCACCCTCAAAGAAGGGAATATAATAAAATAGAATTAAAAGAAGAGAAAAAAAGAACACAATTGGCCAGAGGAATGGAACAAACAACAGCAGTCCTCCTATCAATAGCCTTTAGGCATCTCTATCCGTGTGCTGGAGTCCCCCTTCCAACTGACTGACCCCTGAACCTATTACAGATTTGCCCATTTGCAACAAACCAATTCTTGGTCTTTTCTCCAAGAATAAATATCAATAGTTACATATGTTTATATTCCTCTACAATGTATCCAGTATGAGATGACACATAAGTTCTCAGGATCTCATCTTAAATATTCGAGGATTTTCATCAAAATTTGCAAAGCTCTCATTGATGGTGGCCAAGAAAAAGACATGGAAGGAGGAATACAAGAAAATATTTGACCTAAATAAAAGGCCTTCAGGGCCATTTGGGCAAATTTATTGATGTAAATTTTAAAAAATATTTTATGTTTTTATCTTGCTGAATATTAGTCTTAATAATTAATTTACCTACCTATTTCATTTATGTTTTTGCCTCTTCTTAATGTACCACTCATTACTAAACATATTTTTCAAAAAAAAAAAAAATATATATATATATAACAGGTAATGTCATTGGACTAGAACGCTATCACAATAGTCCCTGTTGCTAGATAAATGCCAAGGTAAAGCTAGACATTTCAATAAATGTCTAGCTTTACCTTGAAAAGTAAATTTTCAAGCTTTATTGAAAGTAAATGTTGAGGCAAATTGAGAAACATTGATTGTAAGAAAATGTTCTAATACAATAGCTTCATTTCTGTTGTACCAAATGATGCATGTTGATGTAATCATTTTCTTTAATAGATCTCAGTGTAGTAGAGTTAAAGTAGCTTACAGCACAATAGAGAAACTACATTCTGATCATTGAAGAGAACAAAACTTTGCATGAGATACAGCCAATCCAACAGCTGTTCATAGATAATAAGCCTATTTCCTGCTTCACCAAATTTATGTGTACCAAATGATTTCTCACTAGCAGAGGCTAGTTGTATTCCAACTGTAAATAAAGGTTGGCTATTACATAATTTGGTTTGATATTTTTCTTTATAACAAGTTTCTGTACTGCATTTTAGAAATATCTTGGCATATACACATACCCACACATATGTGCGTGTATGTGTGTGTGTGTATGTATATAATTTACCAAACAAGGTGCCTCAACTCTTTTGCTTAGCCTTACAGATAACTAAATGTGCCAGAACAAGTGTGTAGAAACAAAAATCTAGTCCAGATTTTGAAAATGCAATGTGTTGACCTTTGAAAATTTGGATCCCAAAATACACATTTGCTATTTTGCAAACACATCCAAATTTCAGTGATGACAGCTCACTGAGAAAATTCTGTTCTAGGAGGTTCAGCTTAGCGTGGTGGGCCATTTAAGTTGACCAAAGTGAAAACGAAAGGGAGATCCAAAAACAAGAGCTTTCCTTAGAACTGAGAAAAAGTATGATTCACTGAAAGGAATTCCTTAGTGTATTAGAACTATGAAGAAAACAGAGAAAGTCATTTCACAGGGGACCAGTTTCGCTTAAAGAGAAAAAGAAGAAGCTGAACCAAATTAATTACCCAAACTTTTTCAATGTTTATAAGTCTAGAAATATACTTTGAAGTTTAATATCATATATTTAAAGCAACTTCTCTCAAACTTCCAAGTTCTGAAAATCAAAGACAGTAAGAGGAACAGAATTATACATCATGTTGCTGGAGAGAACAAAGATAATGGAGATTTTGAAAATGTGTTTAAAAGCAGTTTCACTTAAATTTTCTGGTCATAGGGAAGAAAGTAAAACACTGAAAAACAGAGGTAAGTATAATTGTGTGTGTGTGTGTGTGTGTGTGTGCACGCGCACACACACTCAAGCCTGCGCACGCATATGGTGAGAGAGAGATGTGTTTTTTATGCAAACGTTAAGATGCATAAATTTTACCTACTTAATCTTACCTCATAATAATGGGTGCTGGAAAGAATATGTTCTTCGATGCCTTTTAGGTGTGTGTGTGTGCATGTACATGTGTATTGTAAATCTATACCATATTCACTGCCAAAAAACACATTTAAGAAGTCACATGATATCAGCCAACATTTTCTCTGATTTTAAATGGAGTCATACTGCCATTTGCATACCTGGTACATTGTATAATGATTTAAAATAATACAGGTTCTGGCACTCAATATATTCACCAGCTGAAAGACATTATACAACCTTGGGAAAGTTATTTGATCTCCTTAATTATTCATTTCTGTATCTTCAAAAGGTGGATAATAATAGCAACTATTTTTAGGACTGCTATAAAAATTAAATAAGATAATGCATGAAAAAGTATCTGGTACAGTTCCAGTTCTGGGCACAGAATAATCACTCAGTTAACTTTTATTTCCATTGATATGCAGCAATATATTGATCAACCCAGAAATGGCAGCACTGGTTGGGAAGAAACAGCAATCCTGAGATAGTACCTGTTTGTAAGACTGAAATGTCTGGGGAAGAAGTCTGTTAGACAACGAAGCTACAAGAACGTCCACTTAATACCATACCTGAGCCATGGATGTTAGTCTCCCCCCTTTACTTGGGAGGCACTAGACTGTGTATCTTGCCAGGCTGGCTGTTGGGCCCAGCCTCTGAGACCTGCCGTGTGGTCAGGCATGGTTTTCTCTATCACAATTTCATACAATCACAAGAAAACCCTGACCGACATACCCATTTCTCCATTTTTCCCCATGAAGATTGAGAAAGGAAGGACAAATTTTTAAAGTAAGCTTTTCTAAATAAAACAAAGAAAAGCTAACTTTTCCTCCAGCTTACTGATCTTTTTTCATATTTTCTCTTAGGCTGCTGAGAAGGAAGATTTTTTTTTTGTCATTGGGTTGCCTTTGATTTTTTTGTTTTTGTTTTTTCTTTTTTCTTTGTTTTTTTTTTTTTTTTTTCCTTTCTTCTTCTCTTCATGTTCCTTTAGGTGTGTTGAGTAATAACAAGGGAGAATTTGCACCACCTTCAGGCCTTCCAGACTAGGTCTATACAGCCTACGAATCATAATTTGTGTTTTTACTTATTCTTTGAAAGGGGGTTCTCAGAAAGCAAATCTTCTTAAATTCGTCCTACTGTAAGAATTCATAAGTTACCAGAGACATTTGATATACTTAGATATCCATCTCCAAGAACCTAAGCATCTAGATGAAAGGTAAAAGGATCATCTATACATAAAGACAATTAATTTGATTTTAAACTTGTGATCTAGATGTTCAAGCAACATTGTGCTTACAAAATAGAAAATAAGAATAAGGCAATAGGTACATGAGTGTGCTTGAATACTGAATCAAATTAATATGGTACCCTGTGATCATTTACCTAAAGTATGATTCTCAACCTTAGCTAAACATTACAATCACCAGGGAAATTTTTATTAAATACTGATGCCTGCACTCACCTCACCAGAGATTCAGATTTAATTGGTCTTGGCTAAGGCAAGATCCCCAGTTTTAAAAGATCCCCCTGTGATTCTAATATGCTACCAAATTTGACAGCTCCCAGATGATTCTAACATACTACCAAATTTTGAAAACCGACATCCAAAGGAATCATCATCAAAGTTGGTCTTCATTTTAGAAATCCAGCCACGGATATCTGAAGCTCACACATGTACCTACCAGTCCCCAGCAGCTTGTATATGAGGAATTGTGATCTAATAACAAGAACAAAGCATTGATGGTGCCATGGTTGTGGCACTATTTTGTTTTTGTCCCTGCACTGCAATTCTCATAGTTTTATATTGAGAACAGAAGGGAAATGAATATAATAATAAACACTATCCCCTGGCAAACAGAACTAACACCTGCCACACAGACTAACCCTGTTCTGTATTAAGATCACTCAATTTATCATAGTTAGTATACAAAGGTTATGATGTGAATTTCGCCAGGTATTACATAAAGCTTGATGCAACAAAATCCTCAAAATTTCTTCAGGAGGGTTTTCATTGTAAATATTCTCACTGAATGGTTTTCTGTTTCTGGTTTGGTCATGCCACAATTAATAGCCATTATTACGGCTACACGGTTCTAATTGATCATGAAGATTCTTATCTTCAATAGATAATACTTTGGTTTCACTGAATTTGTTTTTGTTTTAAGAGATGAAGTCTTACTCTGTTGCCCAGACTGGAATGCAATGGCCTGATCATAGCTCACTGCAGCCTTGAACTGCTGGGCTCAAACAATCCTCCCACCTCAGCCTCCTGCGTAGCTGGGACTATAGGTATGAGGAACTACATGCCTGGCTTCACTGAAGTTTTGAGCTAGCCTGTGCATATTGTGAAGTACAACGTAAGTATGAACAAATTGTTCTAGTTTAGTAATCTAGGTGACCAATATCATAAACAAGTTTTACTATTGTTTTCCTTTAAATTACTCTTTATTTCTTAAGTACCCTACCATGGTGTGACAGCAATGGGCAACGTTTTAAATTTCATACTAAGTTAGATCTCTCACAAGGTTGGTACCAATTCATTCTTAGAGCCCAGTTCTCTCTATGGTACATTCCTTGCAAAAATGGGTCTGATTCTCCTTCATCAGGAGGCGGAGTCTATTTTTGCATCCGGGGAATCTGGGCTGAACTGTGACTTGCTGTAGTGAATATAATGTGAAGAGACAGTGTTCAAGTTCTAAGCCTGTGCTCAAGGGGCCTTGCATGGGTCTGTTCTCTTTCTCTCTAGGAACCCAGCTACTGCCATGGGGACAAGCCTGGAATAGTCGACTGGAGGATGTAAGACCATGTGGAAGAAAACTCAGCTGTCCCATCCTAAAAGAGCCTTCGGCCAGTTGACTTGCTTCTAATTACAGATGCGCAGAGAAACCCAACTGAATTAGTCAAACCTAGCTAAAACCAAAAAACACACCCAGCATACCTGCATATTCACATAACAAATGCTTGGTTTTTTTTAAAGCTGCCTGGTTTTGTTGTTATTTGCTATACAGTAGGATGGCAATAGACAACTGAAACAGAGACTATCTGATTTATAAATGTTCAAAATATCAGACAAAGCATTTTCCAAAGTACAAAGCCTATTGAAGTATACTTTCCATGCATTTCCTGAATCTCCAGAAGAAAGTGTGTTTACTCCAGTCATTCTCAATCATATACTCCTACAATTATAAATAAAATTAAATTACATCTGAATTATAGTGTCCTACATGAATGTAGCAGCATTAGCTAAAGCCAATAGTAAAAAAAAAAAAAAAAAAAAAAAAAGATAATTTGCTTAGAACATAAGGTAGCCTCCACCACAATTCAGACTAGCTAAAAAAGCAGTGTTTTTTTAAAATCACACTGCACTTTTACGTGTTTGCTATATTACAAAATTTACTGTGTACATTTCCTCTATCTAATTGGTAAAACTCAAGCACCTTCAAAGAATAAAGTAGATTGATTAATTGCTGATACCGTATGTTGTTACTAGAACACTCTGACCCTGGCATTCTGAACTGTTCTATAGCCCACCAAATACAACTATCAGCCAAAATTGTTTAGAGATGGGAAACAAAGACTGATTACCTAAGGAACCTGAAACAGATACTATTAAATTCATTTTGCCTTTTATCCAGAGCATGTGATTCCTAAACCTAACCACTGAGCTGTGGCATGAACTTAATTAAAACCTAATAATATACTAGTTATGGAAGAAAAAAGAAATGATTATTTTAGTTTTTTCGATGGGGCAGCACTTCCTCAAACGACTTTCTCCTTTAGTGCTATTTGTTCAACTCATCATTTTTGAGTGTGTGCAAAGGCTCTATCTTGAAAAATGATGAATGCTGGAAGACATTTTTAAAGGAAACTTATCAGTAGTCCATTTCAGACATAATTCTAACTGCAATCAGGCTCACTGCATTTTCATCTAACAACTGCGAAGCTCTTATGTGTGATTTTGGCAGGTTTAGAGCACCACTATGTGGTCTGTTGGTGAGTATGTGAAAACGTGTATATATTTTTCATATATATGTATAAATATACATGTATAATGACAAAAACAAAAGAAAATGATTGTGACATTTCTCTTATTAAAAAGATCATTGTTCACAAGAGTATGAAATGCCAATAACCTTTTAAAAGAGTTAATGAAAACTTTGTATTTAATTGTACAAAAACAAAATAATTTTGTAGCTAATTTTAACAAATGGAAAAACATCCAGGCCATTTTTTCCAAGGGATTCCTTCTTAATGCATTCTGCTATTGTGTTTCATCTGTATGTGGTACATTACGTTTAATGGAAATCACACAGTCCAATTATCTCTCCTAGGGGAAGAGGAGAAAGGAAAGAGGAGGTAGGGAAATCTATTGTAAGCACAGAGAGATGCCTTTGGCAATTTAACAGGGGAAGAAAAGACAGACACTGTTTTTCAGCCATTCACATCAATCCCTCACACTTAGTGCCTCTCCAGATAGGAACCCCCAAGAAGGGGCATAGCTTGGCCGCACTAGACATGAAACCAAGAACCTACTTGTTCCTGGACAGGGTTCTGGAAAGAGTGCAACTTTGCTGTTAGTTAAAACTGCAAATATGTCTCCTTTCCTAGCAGATGCATGAACTGGGGGACACAATTGAGCCCATTCTTTCTTGGCACTCAATCCAGAAGGCCAATTGGAGAGCTCATTTCTGCTGAAAGATGTTCTGAGTTGTCTAAAAGTACAATTCAGCTCCCAGAAGTTTTCATCTTAAACAAAAAATGATGTCACAGTAGCTTCAATTATGATTAGGAGAATATTCTGGACTCCTCATGTAACAATCAAGAGCCTAGGCCAATATAGTAGCCACTAGACACATATGAGCTACTGAAATTTTAAGTAATTAAATTTAAATTAAAATGTAGTTCTTTAGTCACACCAGCCATATTTCAAGTGTTCAACAGCTACTTGTCAATGGTGGCTACTGCACTGGGCAGCCGAGATAGAGAACATTTCCCTTATGACAGAAACTTCTACGGCAATATCTGAGCCTCTGCCTGCATTTTATAGGTATTAAAGCAAGATACTGAGTGACACCCTGGGTTTCAGCGTTTCTTTTAAGCATTTTCCCTTTCTCCTACTTGTTATGTGGAATCTGTGTAATTCTGGTTATTTGTATCTACTGACCCTAAATCTGGAAGGGGTCCCATGTTCCAGGACAGGGGATAAAGACAGATCTTTTCAGTGCTTATGAAAAGTGGAAGGAGGTCACATGGAGGAGACAGATGACTTCTAGAACAAAGGGCAAAGATTGCAGTAGTGAGCTGATTATGCCACATGTCCACCCATCCTATCTCTCCTCCCTTTTAGCCATAAAAATAGGTGCTTATACTACGTTTACAGAGGTATAAAATTGCAAGAAAATTGTAATTGAAGATAGAGATTTCCTGATGTCTACATAATTCTTCGTTAAAAATACATCTTTGGGATAGACAAATATTGTCTTTTCAAAGGGACAGACTTGATTTAAAATCGTAAATTTCCCCTGACACCTTCCCCTAACACTTTCAAGTCTCTATATGTTGTCTGTCTCTTCTGCTGTTAGGATGTGAGGTCAAGGAGACATAGATTTTTGTCTTCTTGGTCCTCTGATTTATCCAAACACTTAGGAAAGTGTCTATATATGACAGGCTCTTAATAAATATTTGTTACATGAATAAACTCATTACTCATCTCCAGTGTGGTTCTCTGCCTGTCCAAGGAAAAATAAAATTTCCCAGGTTACTTATAGCCAGACTAGAGTTCCCTGGCTTCTGCATCACCTCAAGTTCCCAAAAGAATACAGCTATTAACATTGACTACCTGATTCTTGTATCACACTAGGGACTTCAAGGATCTTGTAACATCTTCTCCTACCCTTTTCCAATTTATCTCAGTTCTTGTTGCTCCAACCTGTAATACACGATTCCATTTCTTTCTCCCTAAACTTCTGCAGTAGTTCCCAAGAGGTCTCCTAGTACTTCACAAATCCAACCTTCATAATGCCACAAGACTTGTCAAATCTCCAAGAAAGGACTCTGCAGTCTATAATACATGCAAAGTCCTCCATAATCTGCACCACAAAATAATTCTTGAGTCCTCTAAACTTGATAATAGGTACAATATTAATAAGACTCTCTCGGTTGCAAGGGACAAGATGCTTTTGGCTAGCAGAACAAAGGGCCTTCATTGGTGCAGACTATCTTGAGGTAGGTTGAACAATCCAACTGTCTGAGGCTCAGGAGTGCAGCCCAGCTCAGTAAACAACTAAAGCAAGAGGGTTAGAAACTTCCAAGACTGTGTATCAACTTCGGTCTGTTCCTGTAGATGGTCTCTCTCCACATGGTGGAAACCTTAACTACCACTAATTCTCAAAAGAGTCTGTCTTGCATCTTAACCCCAGGAGACCACAGACTTTCTGATATCCTGATTTAAATTCCCAGGTTGCAGACTGCTTGCCCTAGCCTGGGACAGGTGTTTCCAAGAGGCAGGATTACATTATACTAACATACAGGTTCCCATGTTAAAGATGAGGATGGGGGGGGCGAGTAAGGGAGGGATTTTCAGACAAATGCTGGGCAAACTCTCCCAAGTCTCTACTATAAAAACTCGTCTTATTTTTTAAAAATTTTTGTAGCACAGTTTCCCATACTTTCAGATGCTCAATAAGTGTTTAATTGTGACAAAATGACAGTTTTGACAGCTGATATAAACAGAAAACTTGAGAAATATATCCATATCATTATTTTACTAGTGAAGTGTTTTAGCTGAGCCTTTTCCTACCAAGAGACAGGGCATGAAAATTATTCCCTGTTTTCCAGAACTCAATTACTGCCTTTTCGATATCCCCAAATTACAATAAAAAACTACTTTGGAAATAATACTAATTATTTTTTGTTGGCTCTGCCACGAGTTCATACACATTATGATATGGTGGATAATGTCAGGCCATGTAAATCTGGATCCTGACTCTACCATTTTTAACTGTATGACTTTTGAAAATTACCTAACCTTTCTCTTCCTCGGTTACTGCATCTATAAAATGGGGAATAGTGCCCCTCAAAAAGAAAAAATAATGCCCATCAAATGGATAACATTTGCGAAGCACTTGGAAAAGTGCCCAGGATACATTTGAGGCAGTGTTTCTCAACTGGGGGGCGACTTTGCCCCAACAGGAGGCATATGGCAATGTTTAGAGATGTCTTTGGCATCACAACTAAATGGAGTGGGGGTTACTTTCATCTAATGGGTAGGGGCCAAAGGTGCTGCTAAATATCCTACCATGCACATGACAGCTCCACTCCCCCCAAAAAACAAAGAATTATTCATCCCAAAATGTCAGTAATGCCAAGGCCAAGAAATCCTGTATTAAGGATTAAATGTTAGTTACTATTATAATCAAAAATAACAATCATAATAGCAAACTCTCCCTCAGCATTTATAATATACTTGCTACTATTCTAACCACTATATGAACCAAATTTAGTCCTTACAGAAAACAAAAAACAAAGAACTCCAAGGTAGGTACTGTTTTGTATCTCTATCTTACAAACATAAGGGGTATAATGACGAGGATTCAGTCTCTGTTTCTTCTGGATGGTAATTGGAACCCATCAGTTAGGTTACAGTAAATCTTTGTGGAAAATTGTTCTCACTGGGAGATTTGTTTTTATTATAAGAAGCTTATATAGATTTTGAACACTTTCTTTCCTCTCATTTTCCACATTTTAAAGATGTTGGAATTTTGTTTATTTTTAATCAAATATTCAAATCCAATAATTTCCCTTCCTACCCATTTTCCCAGCCCCTCCTCTGATTATTAGAAGATTACTTTGCAAGGATTACAGCAACTGACTGATATGAAAAGATAAGAGATTTGGGTATTTATTCTAAAGCTTAAGTTGGCTTTCCTGCACTTTGATGTATAAGCCTCTTTCTGAATTTTCTCCAAATGCACTGAGCAACACTGTGAAAGTGCCTTCGGAGGCAAAGGTCTGCAAGATGGCGACAGAGTGTTGAACATCTCCTACCCTTTGGGGACATTAGAAAGGAAAAGGCTTCTTTCTTGGATTAACACGGTTGTTTGAAAACTGATTAAAAAATGAGCTACAGGCTCAACAACTAAAAATCTCATTTTACCTAGAAACAATGTTCTCCAGCTGCCATATTTTTCAACAGGGGTGTGTTTGCATGCATGCCATGTGTGTGTGTTTTAACAAAAGCTAATAGAAACCAAATTAAATGTAATCAAATAGCTGTTCTTAGGACCTAATAACAATGAAAAATTGAGGCAGTCAGCCAAAATCCTTAATCTTCCACACAAAAATGCTTCCTACTTCTCAGGTTTATATAGGTAACCTTAAGAAAATGAAAAGATGTGAATTTACCAACAAGATTTCAAAGGCCACACTTTTTATATATCCACTGACCTTTATTCCTTTTCAATAATCTAACATTTCCATTGATGAAATGTGACACTTTGCAGAAGTCATCTGAACAGGCTCATCAAGATGGCAGGTGACTAAAAATTTAATCCAATCAAATTAACTGTACCAAGAGGTATGAGTTGCCTACATATAAGAAAAGGGATTGATCCAGACATTCCTGAGTTGGTAGTCACAATAAACTGCAAATGAAAATCCAGAGATCACGAAGTATAAGAAAATCAAGCCTCCTAACTCTGAAGAAAATAAAAAGCAGGATTTCGCCACAACTAGTCTGGGCAAACAGGCACTCAGTAAGAAGACCCCCTGCCACTCACCAGGGACCCAACACCCCCAAGCTGTCTTCTGGCTACAACTTCCTCCAACCACAGCACTTTTCTTCCCAGAACCCCCAGATTTAATCTGCATTATACCTACCATGAAACTCTCTCATCATGGCGAGAAAGAGTTTCATGACAGAAACTGGGGTTTCTGTAAGACATTAAAAGTTCTAATAAGTGATCTTAAGAAAATTCTCTGCTAACCATGCACTGACAAATGTGCACTGCTTCATGTTAAATGACTGATGACATGCTCTTCAAAATGGTCATTCGCTAGACCAGGCTTTGTGCTCAATTCAGTGGGTGGCTGAAGATAATCAGGATGTTAGATATGTCCAGAAGTAAGCAGAATTGTGGGAGAAATAAACATATCTTTACTTTAGACCAATTGCTACAAAAATGGCAATTTACAGAATGTTTTCTGATAAGGTTTTTCATGAACAATCTAGTTAACAGATATGGAACAATTCTGAGATATTTAAGTCAGTGATGAGTCTGTCAGGTGAATGCCAGCATGCATCTGAGCACAGATTTAATGTAGAATAAATATTGTATCTTTAGAGCTGCCCCTAAAAGTCCCATCCCTACTCTGAACTGTGGAATAAAGTGAGATGGAATAACTAGAAGTCCTCTCTCTAAGCAGTAGTAGATTGCTTTTTCTATCATATTCTTGATTTAAGATTAGGATTATTCTATGTAATAATCAACCAGCAGGAAGAATATTTGATTAGGAAAACACCAATTGACTTAAAGGCAGGCAGGGTGACTCCTGCTCACACTAGGTCATGGAATAATAGAGCTGAGAAGTTCCTCCAGAGACCCTCTATCCCATTTCTCCTTTTACAGTAGCCCCTGGTCATGGAGACAGACACTCAGGGACAGAGCTGAGGTCTCAACTCCTAGAACTCCACTCATACTACTGCGCTGCATCATCATTTTCCATTGTACCCACTTAGAGCTTACCCACTCAGAAGAGCCAAGCAAATAAGCATAGAACCAACATGGTAGGGTCTAAAAACAAGATGAAATACTGAGTAGCAATCAGGCAGCAGACCTAAGGATAATCTGGGAACTACTTTAGCCCTTTTTCCCTGTGTTTTCTCTAGCATCTGTCTTTGTAAGACTATTAGGTATATATTTGCTGCTATAAAACCTTGTGTTCTTTACCTCATAAGTTGAAAAGATTAAAGGGAGAGAATGCAGGAGGAAGGCTGGATGGAGTAAGGCAGATTTGAGAGTCTAAAGAGAAGATTTTAGGCCTAACAGGCTTTGGAAAGTATTTGCAAAACCGAACTAGACATTGGCCTGGTTGTCATGGAAACCAGCAGTGCTGAGAGGTAGAGATGAGAGCTCCAGTGAGAAAGGTTCTCCCTGAAGTTCTGGGGGATCATATAAACTCCCAACCCACCTTTGGGCTGGAAGTCAGTCTGTTCTGCTGCATAGTAAATGTAAAATATGGTGCTGAAAATATTTCCAGGATTAAAAGTATTCTGTAGCTTCTTTTGTTGTGCTAGTTTAAAAAAAATCCATATATTGTGTTCTGGGCTCCTCCTATCTCTTATCTACTACAGAACAGGAGCAAAGGAGAGAAAGACAGGAGCATCGGCAAAGAATGCATTTGGCAACGTGCTATCGATTTCCACTTCCTGCTTCATCAAATTACAGCAAAAAAAAAAAATGTTTTTCACAAATGGTGCTCATGGGGTGTCAATTGTCAAAATCTGTTGGCTGAAAAACTCCTTTCACAAAAGACCTTATTTTGCCAAGGAAATAATTTTTGGAGTGTGAGTACTACTTACTACTTTTTCCCTTTAAGTCCTGAGAATTCAGGGGATGGGATTTTTGCTGTTGTTGTGTTGTCTTCATTTAAAACAATTTCTGTGTGTATGTGTATATATTAATTCATTTCTGTGTATATGTGTGTGTGCACATGCACATACACGTGCATATGAATGTATGTACTTGTATACATAGGTATGTATATCCTTATATACAAATTCTTTTTTCAATTAATTCCTGCATTTTCATTTTAATGCTTACTATTGTTTTACAGTGGGTATAAATTATTTGGAAAATTTTTACATAATACATAGTAAAGGTGCTTAGTGTTTTGTTTTTATTGATAAGGGAGTAGTTAACATGCACTATTACTGAGTTGGGTCCACATATAACCTGGTCCTTAGTGTCTTCTCCTAATATACTCAAAACACAGTGACAGTACCTTTATTTATGTTTACAGACCTCAGTATTTGAGAGATTGCATCTGAAGCAATCACTGAAGAAAGTAGGAGGGATGAATATAGCTATAGGTGCCGAGCTACTCTGGCCAGTAGCGGGCCAGAAAGGTTCTCATGGTCAGATGGAATACGGGACTTTGTTCTCTGACTTTTCCCTGCCCTGTGCCAGCTCAATACGCCTGTGTCCCCCTACCTGCAGGCTCAGGCCCACCCACACTTTAGGTAAGTTGAGGCTTTGAACAGGGAGGGCAGCAGAAGCCCAAAGCTTCAAAAGTGGCAGTCTTTAATCAATTTCTATTACTGTCATTGGACCCATACATGCTTTTTACTCTCTGCCTTGCTTGGATCGTGACAACTTTTGGCTGTACTGTTTGCCTTAGGCTCCTCAACCTTCTGCCACTCAAATTTCCCAAAGCTAGTTTTTCATCTCTGTTGACTGATTTTCTCACCTCTGGATTCCTGGTAACCATTCCGCTCTACCTCTTTAGCCGATGAACAATCTGAACTTGATCTCTGGTCTGCCCAAATCTTCCATCTTCCTTTGCTGGTACTAGCTAATTACCCTTTTAGAATTCCTTCAATGTGCTTTCCTATAATGCAGAGGTAGAAAAGCTAAAACATACATTTCCAAGTCTTCTGTGCAACCAAGATGCTAACTGTAAATGAGAATTCACCTATTAAATGCATTTGGATGAAATTTAAAAAACAAAATAGATTCTTTGGGGGCTATTCTTGCTGGCAAGCAAAACCAAGGAAATGTCCACTTTTTTACAACACTGTTCTAGTGTCCATTCTCCAGGGTCCTGGGTGTGAAGAGGCAATTGTAAGGGAAAGGAGTGGCCAGAATCCACCATTGGCGTTTTGAGGGGCCATTCATCAATGGCAGTGGTGGCGACAGTGGAAGCTGCCCCACCCCTGCATTGCAATCTCACCAGTGCATTCTGGAATCAATTGTGCTAGTAAAGGTGTCAGAGGCAGTACAAGTATTCTGGAAGTCATCCCTGGAAACCAAGTTTAGAACCCCTTTCCCAGAATTCCCAGTGGCTTGGGGAGCACCTAATTTCACATGCTAAAGAACTTGTGACTTAAAATACCTAGAGCAGTTTTTGCTTTCCAAAATGAGCTCTGGCTGATACGTCAGCCAGAGGGTTAGGCTCCATAAAAAAAGGAGGGCCAAGAGAAGATACAGCCGAAGAACTTAGTGGATGAGAAGTTGACTCACACACAACTGACAAATCAGGAAGAACCAGTCTACGTGGAAAAAGTTCCACTGATCTACGTAGGCAAGACTCAGAGTCTGAGCTATCAGAGTCAAAAAACAGAGGATGAGCTCCAAGCTGAGAGAAGAAGCTTCTTTCAATTTGCCTTGTTTTATAGATAGGTTCAAGCCACTGTGATCCCAAAAGTATTGATAATAGTTCAAAGGAAGATGTTATTCCTAGGCCTGAGTGACTAGGGCCAGGTAGATCTGCCTTGGTTTATTCTGCCTGTTAAAACATGCCCTTGAAATACATTTCTGAGATGAAGTTACATTAAAAGGCTACCATGCCACAAAAGGGAGGATGACTTTGGAAACAAAAGAATCACATGCGTTTCTCACCAGCATTGGAGTGGGACTTAGAGAAGTGGTAGCCGTCATTAGCTGGAGCAATTACTCTCAAATTAAAACTGCTGCCTGACCTGCTCGGCATCCGTCTGAGCTCTTCAAAGTCCCTGCTCCCTGCTTCCTTCGGGTCCCAGAGAGAAGAATATTAATGAGCACTATAACACGTCAGGTGCTTTATGTATATTATTTCATTTAATCTATTAATATAACCGATTAGGTAAATACTATTACCATTACCCTTTTAAAGACCACAGCTTAGATTAAGGAATGTGCCTGAGATTACAAATATACTAAGAGGCACAGCTGGACATTGAACGCAGGCCACTGCAGGCCAAAGTCTCTGCCTTAACCTCTGTGGAATTGACCACCCTGTAGGTTCTCCGTTCCTGACTGATAGAAAAACTTTCAATGGATCATGAATGTATTTTTTTTTTCCCAATTTCTCATTTCCATGTTAATCCCTGAGCTTGGCACAAAGTAAGTTTCCAAGTGAAGTCTGGTCTATGATACCCTCGGCCTTTACTGGAGTAGGGCAGTGGCATGAGGATCTCTGAAGATCCTCACAGTGTCTGTTCTACCAAGGGGAAGTGCCTCTCCCCTCTCCCTTCACACCCTGAGTGTCAGAGTTGGTCCTGGAGCTGGGGCTACTCAGTCATCTCCTGGAGTCATTCTCTTCTGTCTGGCATGCCAAGGAGGTCCCCTTCTATGATTCACCAACGCACATCTCCTGGTTCTATGTTAGTGCTGGAGAGGGAAGCTCTATTCTGCCAGGGAAGGAGCTACCCAGATAGGATTTTAAGAAGAGAGTAGAACACAAAATAACTTTTAATTACGTGTGGCAGAGCACATTTGAAGGAAATAAGGAAAATTATAGAATGAGAAAGAAGTTTTAGATATAATGAAATGGCCCCATTGTTGCTATTTACATATATTTCTTATATGTGTGTTAGGCTTTTTTTGTTCTATTCTGTTATTTCTCTGCTGAGGCTACCCCCTTTCTCTCTCATATCACATGGACCTTCCCTTAGAGACCAAGTCAGTTCTAGTTTCCATTATCTTGAAACAGACAGCTTCTCAATCAGGAAAACAAAACTGGGAACAGAGCCTTAGGCAGGAGGGAGAAGAAGGTCCCATCATGCTCTGGCCCCACTCCCTTGAGTCTAGGCCCAGGCTCCTAGGCTCTGTGTACTAGGAGGTTGGCCTCCTCACAGAGGCACACACCAGGAATTAAAGTGAGTTAACTTTTTCTTGAAACTCAATTTCCTGGATCCATGTTCTTTTTTGTGTTTGTCTCTCTTTTACCACTTTCCGATATACAGTTGACCCTTGAATAATCCAAGGGTTAGAGGCACTGACCAACTACATAATCAATTAACACATACTTTGTATGTGTTATATTATATACTGTATTTTCACAATAAAGTAAGCTAGAGAATAGAAAATGCTATTAAGAAAAACACAAGGAAGAGAAAATATATTTACTATTCACTAAGTGGAAGTGGACCATCACAAAGGTCTTCATCTTCCTTCTCTTTATGTTGAGTAGGCTGAGGAGGAAGAGGAGGGGTTAGTCTTGCTGTTTCAGGGGTGGCAGAGGCCAAAGAAAATCCACATATAAGTGGACCTGTGCAGTTCAAATCCATGTTGGTTAAGGGTCAACTGTATCTTGTAATAAAAATAATAGCTAGCATTTACTGAGCACTTACTATGTGCAAGGGACTATGCTAAGTTCTCTGAGAATTATCTAATTCAGTGCTCATATTAGTCCCAGGAAATGGGTATTTTATATATATCACTATTCCATAGATAAAGTGAGACTCGGAGGTAAAATGACCTGCTCAAAGTCAGAGAGCCAAAAATGGGCAAAACAGTAACTTAAGTTTTTCTAACAGAAACATTCTTAACTATTTAACTTATTGCACTAGAAAAAATAGATTTCCCCTACTGGCCTTGTCTCAGCTCTGTTACAGTATAATAAGGAATCAGGTATTGACACTTGGTCAGAATGTTACTTGAAAATATGGCGAAGACCAACATGGAATTAGCAAGAATAATGAACTTGAAATCTCCAAGAATAAGGTGAAATTCAGGACACCGAGAACATCTTTTCCATTGCCTTATATTATCAACCATGGAGAGTCTAAGTTTTATTAACAGCAAGATTTTCCCCATATGAATGAGGCATTGTGGCCAATTTTATGGATTGAGGATAGAGAAGAGACCCCTTTGGAAAATCAATATTTTGTATGATGTTAGCAACACACCTGGATTTTGTAATCTTGTTTGGTGCCTTTTATTTTCTGGCATGAAATAAATGACTGCAGCCATATGCAAATTTTTTCCCCAGCTCATGTAACACATATATATCAGAGAGCTTCAAGGCAATGGGGAATTTCAATGAACTATAAATATTAAAATATTATGTAACATAATATGAATATTCAAAAATATTCTTTCAGAAAGAAAGCTGGCTACTGATTGGGTTATATTTTTTAAAAGCCACCCAATAAAAAGAAAAAGCCAAGCAAACAAGTGTTGTGCTCAGGTGGACTTTCACACTAACCATTTAAGAGTTTTACAAAAAACCCAAGGTGAGTCATTAAGTTATTTAACCATTCTACAAATACTAATTGAATGTATTCCCTGAGCTAGGCACTGTGCTAGACACTGGGGTAGAGCAGTGAAGGTATCTGGCCTAACATTACCTTCAGATCCTTCGAACTTTCTAACACAAACATGCTGTTTCCTCCATCATAAGTTGGAAAATACCTATGAACAGTGCCAACAAAGTATGACTATAAAAACCAGGCCAATTGTTTACCTAAGTGGAGCCCCAACTTTATGTGAAAGGCAAGTTTGGAGATTCTTCAAGCACCTCCCTCTAAACTTGAAATGAATTTCTTGTTTATCCAATTGTGGCTACAAGTAGCAAAACGGTAAGAAAGTAAGTAATAATAGTTTGGTCCTACGATTTATAATCAGTAACACAGGCACAATTTCTTCAACATTTGGATACCCCAACTTTGTTAAATAGGAAAAACTGTATATGTACATACACACACATGCAGTCCTCATTAGCATCATCCTCCGTCTAGACTTTGCACTATTGTTCCCCTAGATCTGTTCGATTCATTCTCATAAATGTGTTTTTTAATGATTTGCTTTTTGTCATTATCTCTCCAGGTTTGTGTTTAGAGGCCTTTTTATGTTAACTTTGTATTCCTCTGCTAGCTTCCTTTCAATTAGCTTATTTAAAGAGTTCTTTGAAGATGAAAAGTCCTATGTTAAGTGTGAAGCATTAACTCTTACCCTGCAAACAAATAATGTGAAGGTCATGAAAAACTAACATATTAAAACAGAAGCAAACAGGGAAAAGGCAATTTCCAAAAGAAGATAAAATTTAACAACAACAATACTATTAATACCTGATGGCTTAAGATCTCTTTTTCATTTGTTATGTTGGAAATATAGACTCTTTTGTCATTAGAAAATCACACAAAGCTGAGTGTGAAGAAATAGCTACAGTCTTGTACAAGAAAGTAAGATACTTTGAATGCTTGCCCCAAACTCTCAGAACAGAAGGAGGAAGAGAAAACCCAGCACTTTCAAGTTGATTCGCATATTACCTAGATTGGCTTTCCCTAAGATACAGCCTTAGAGTTAGGCAAATGAGTGGCAAAATATCTTGGGTAGCAAACAGAGGAACAGAAGTTGAGTTTAGTGTGAAAGCCCTGGTGCCTCTCTCTGCGTTCTCTGCTTATTCTAACCAGTGGAGGTTTAGAAGTACTTTGGAGACAATTCCCAGATCATCCTATCTACATCCAGAAAGTAGCCTCTATGCAGCATGCACCTGTTTCACCATGTGATTTCAAGAACAGGAGTAATGGGCAATAATTCCTGGACATCTGCTAAATCTTCTCTCCCAACTGAAGCATCACCACTGAGGTGGTGGCTCATTTCGGGAGCTGAAGAAGGTGTCTTTTGTCTTTTTTTTTTTCTGTTGCTATAACTGAATACCTGAGACTGGGTAATTCATAAAGAAAAGAAATTTATTTCTTACAGCTCTGGAGACTGGGAAGTCCAAGAACACAGTGCCAACACCTGGTGAGGGCCTTCTTACTGGGTCATAACATGGCATGGTGAGGGGGCAAGAGCATTTGTGTCAGCTCGAGTCTTTCTTCCTCTTACAAAGCCACTAGTCCCATCATGGGGGCCCCACCCTGATGATCTTATCTAATCCTAATTACCTCCCAGAGGCTTCATCTCCAAATGCCATCAACATACGAATTGGGGGGTTAAGTTTCCAACACACGGAACTTAGAGAACACATTCAAACCACAGCAGTGACTATGCAGGTGGCAAGCCTGCACAGAAGCCTGCAATACATAATTTGCCAAGGTCTGCTTAGGAGAGATGAACAACTCACAGAGCCCGGCATGGAGGAGCTACTTTCATCTTTGTGATTCTAGAAGCAGGGGCTGTACTTGTTTAATATTAACATAGAGAAGGATAAGGAATTTTACCTAAAAAGGGTCTGAAAAGCCTTTAAAAATGGATAAATTTTATAGACAAAAGCTTGAAATATCATGGAGAATTTTCCCAGCCCATCACTTTTCTGCCTTGGTATATTTCACCAGTTGGCCCAAACTGCTTCGGGGCATGCAGTGGTATTAGGAGAGTCTTATGGAAAGAAATTCTAAATCCCTTTAGTCACTCATGCCTCAAAATCTCTACTCACAAGAAATTCATATTGAACTAAACATACTAATGATTTTGTTCTGGTTAGAAATGTCAAATATATTGAAGTTCTTAAATTTGCCCTATATTAGTAGAATTGATATATTTGCAGCATTAATTCTAACTCATTGACTAAAACAAAAATATTCATTGTTTGGTTTGTCCTCAGTACCTCACCTGTAAACAGGAGATAAGCTAGAATTGATTTTTTTCTCCAGCTTGAATGTGTGTCAGAATCACCTGGCGTGTTTGTTAAAATGCAGACTCTGGGCCCCACTCTTAGAGTTTCTGATTCAGTAACTCTAGGGTAGGGCTACAGAATTTGCCTTTCTAACAAGGTCTCAAGTAATGCTGTTATTGCTGGTCCAGGACTACACTTCAAGTACCACTAGACTAGAAGATATGCAAGCTATATTTTGATTTAACTATCTGTTTCTTATAGTTACCATTTGGTGGAAGAAAGGGGAGACTTCAGATCAATGTTGAAAACCTTGGCTGGGAGCTATGGCTTACATTTGTCATCCTAGCACTTTGGGAGGCCGAGGCAGGAGGATAGCTTGAGGTCAGGAGTTTGAGACCAGCCTGAGCAAGAGAGAGACCCCCGTCTCTACTAAAAATAGAAAAGTTAGCCAACACAGTGGTGCGCGCCTATAATCCCAGTTTGGGAGGCCAAGGCAGGAGGATCACTTGAGCCCAGCAGTCTGAGGTTGCAGTGAGCTATGATGATGCCATCACCCTCTAGCCTGAGCAACAGAATGAGACTCTGCCTCCAAAAGAAAAAAGAAAAAAGAAAAAAACCTCATGAATTCACACATTTAGTCACTTGATTTTTGACAAAGGCAACACTGTACTTCATGGGAAAAGAATGGACATTTCAAAAGTGCTCAAATTGATAAATCATCAGAGAAATGCAAATTAAAACTATGAGATACCACTTATGCACCCAACAAAATAATTAAAATGAGAAAGACTAATGATATTAAGTGTTGGCAAGGCTTTGGAACAACATTAACTCTCATATACTGCTAAATGCAAGTGAATGTTGCCACAACCACTTAGGAGAATGTTCAACAGTACCTGTTAAGGCTAAACATAGGCACACACCACAAATGAGCAATTCCACTCTTAGTTTTGTACCCAGCAGAAATACGTACATATGCTTACCAAAAACATGTACTAGAATATTCATAATAGTGTTATTCACATTAGCCAGAAGGTAGAAACTACCAAAACGCTCAACAGTAGAATGGATAAATTATAGTACATTCAATATAATTCATCAATGAGAATGAACATGAAATATAAATCTCACAAACCTGTTGAGTGAAAGTAGACAGACACTAAATAGGCTTAATATGATCTGATTCAGACAAAGTTTTTAAAAAGGCAAAATTAATCTATGCTTTAAAAGTCACTTTTCTAATAGTGAGGAATATAAGTGTGCTTCTGTGGTACTGGTAAATATTGTTCCTTGATCTGAGTGCTGGTTAGTAATAAAAGAAAACCTTCAGCATATTTAAACTGCAAAGAATTTGAGCATTCAGTGATTCATGAATTTATCATTGGAGCACAAGCAGTGAGCCAGGAGGGGTTAGAGGGAAAACTTATGAAGTGGCTGCAGAAACAAGACACAGAAAACAATTTTGATTGGTTAGAATGAAAGGACCCTAGTTAGAGGTTAGTAGTTAGTAAGGTGATGGTTTCTGTCACATGCAGTTTTTAGTCTCAATTTACTGTTTACCTTGGGCTTTTGTTTGGTCACATAGGAATTTAAAGGGCCAGAGTCACCCCAGTCTAATGCCTTCCCAATACATTTTTTTTTTAAACATTACAAAGATATTTTCACATTTTGAACATTCAGTGAGCTGTACACATGATAAGTGCACTTAGCTATTCATTTACACATAGTTTTTGTTTTTTTTTTTTTTTTTTTTTGTGACAGTCTCACTGTGCTGCCCGGGCTAGAGTGCCGTGGCGTCATCGTCGCTCACAGCAACCTCAAACTCTTGGGCTCAAGAGATCCTCCTGTCTCAGCCTCCCGAGTAGCTGGGACCACAGGCATGCGCCACCATGCCCGGCTAATTTTTTTCTATATATTTTTAGTTGTCCAATTAATTTTTTTCTATTTTTAGTAGAGACGGGGTCTTGCTCTTGCTCTGGCTGGTCTCGAACTCCTGAGCTCAAACGATCCTCCCACCTTGGCCTCCCAGAGCACTAGGATTACAGACGTGAGCCACCACGCCCGGCCTAGGTAAATTTTTAAATCTGACTTTTCCTGTAGACTCCAAATATATTCTTGTAGACTCCAAATACAAGTGTCTATTTCTCCTCTGGCCTTACCCATCTCAGTAAATGGCACCACCTTACTCAGCTGCTAAAGCTGAAAGCCTAGAAGCGCTCCTTGATCCTGCCTTCTCTCTCACCATTCACTACCCAAATCCATCAAGTCCTATCCATTCTTCAACCACTCCTTTCTAGTGGGGGTACTATACTCTCATGCATTTCACCATTCTCTCTCACCTGAAAAACTGTTCTAGCCTGTTAGATGGCTTTTGTGGTTCTAGTTTTGACCCCAACATATTATAAATTCACGCTGTACCATCCTCTTGCTTAAAACCCTCCGGTGGCTCAGCCTAACCATTAAGGGTAAGGATTAAGCCTGAACTCCTCACCCCAGCCTCCAAGGCCTTACCAGGCCTTCCTGCACCATCTCTGCCTCATTTCACTTCACCGCTGCCCATCTGCCCTTATTAGGATCCCTCCCTCTTTAAGGACCTTTACATATGCCATCCACCTAGAATATCCTTTCCCCCAAATCTTTGCCTGGCTAGGCTTTCTTATTATTTAGGTCTCTATTCTCTTAGAGCAGCCTTTCCTGGCCACAGAATTTATAATTACTCTCAAGCCCTGGTCCCCAGCCACTCTATTGCATTGTCTTGCTTCAATATTCTTCATAGCACTTCTCATGATGTGAAATTTTCTTGCTATGTCCTACCACCTTGCACATATTAAACAGTCAATAAATGTGTTAGATGAATTAATCAACTGTAGACCTCAACAGGCTATAAAACACAATTTCACAATCTTACCCAAAGTTCCTGGCTTCTGTGGAAAAATACATGAGATTCTGTTCTTCATTACTTTGGTAGAAAAGTGTTCCTGAATGTCACCATGCATATGTGTGTGCGTGTGCATGCATATACATGTATACATATATATATATAATCTGACAGCTGAGCAATGTTCAACAGCTGCATCTCTGGATGTCACACTGAGAGTTAACAGGCAACAAGTCACGAGCTCAAGGAACGGAGGCGAGGCAGGAGCAGTGGGCATACTTCAACTGCCAGTGCAAGATCAACATCTGAAACCAAGGAGGGGGTTTATGATTCAGAGAGTCATGAGAGGTCCTCAGGAGAAGGATCTCGATTTTAGACCAAGATCTATTTGCTAATGCCAGAGAGCTTTAATATCTTTTCTATTTAGGGAAAGAACCAAGCTCCAAGCTCAGGTCACCTGAGAGCTAAGTATGATGTTACATGAGGAAAAATGGCTAGATTAGGAAGCAAAGGGTAAATAGTAGGATTCTTGCTTTCAAAGGCAAATTCTGATCTGTGATGATGAGCACATATCACAGAACAAAAATTTGGCAAACGTATGTTTGATTTGAAAGAAATGGATCTTCAAGATGGTTAATCAAACCTGTAAGGTATTTTATAGCTAGAATTTTCTACCCAGCCCATTAACTCTTTTTTTTAAACTTGAACAGCAGGGGGGCCTCTAAAGCAGGTCAAAGAAAGGGAGATTTAACTCACCGTATATATCCAGTTTTCACTGTCTCATTAGACCAAATCCCGTGGTCTTGGTTGCCACCCCTTAGAAGACGCAGCACAGAGCAGCACTGCAGCTGCTGCTACACAAATTCACTCCTTCTCTATTCCACTGCTGTGGTCCCTGACAGGCTGAAAGGAGCAAGGTAACAATCAAAAAGCCATCCGTTCCCCAGAGCAGTTAATGCAAATAAACCCTAGGCCATTGTGATGTTATTGGGACATAAACCAACAAATAGATGCTGCATTCATACCCTTCTGGAAATGGAAACGTGCCCTAATTAAAGCAGACACAACAGCTCTGCAGACGCAGCCAGACAGCAAATGAAGGGGCTGCCTGCCTGATGCCTCAGCTTCCAGGTTATGGCAATGCTTACGAGAATTACATAAATTCATCTACAACTCAGTGTTCTCCACTTCAAATGATTGGACTTTTGCCTATCTAGCCTCTAAAAGGTGTGTATAGAAGGAATATTGAATCTTAGAATACATTTAGTTAATTCTCCTACTCGAGGAAGGAATCCCTTATAGCATTCCTTATATATTGGAGCCTGACTACCACAGGAGCTGACCAAAGGCAGAATCGAGGTTGGAGTCACAGAAGGTCAAACCCAGAAATCCATGAAGGGGCAGCAGATTCAGCCTGTCATTCCAGAGAGTTATGGGCCAGCAACTAATTTCAACTTTAGAACCATGGCATAGAGAAGGTAAATGGAGCCTGATGCAATGTAATATATTTTCATTCCCTCTCCTTAGCTAAATTAGGTTTTGTGTGGAAATAAATGAACATATAATGAATTTAGGATGTAATTATGTGTTTCATGTTCAACAAATCTAAAAATAGTAACTCAATGCAAAATTGAAATAAAAAATTCTACAAACTATTTGCTTGAAATGCCATGTAGAAAGACAAATCATATGTTCCCTTTCAGCAAACTCCTACCTTCCCCCCCTAAATATGTCTCTGCATTGGAACAAAGCAGAGTCGAGTCACACAGATAAGGAGCCACAAAACATGAATCATGGGTTAAAAGGGGCCAAGTAAATGGAAACATGTGGATAGGTGTGCAGATTTTAAAAAATGTTCTCAACTTTTTTTTAACACTCCTCCCAATAAGAGATGGTGTATATGTTCCCTTTTCTTGAATTTGGGTGTGTTTGTGACTGTTTTCACGAACAGAGTATGATAGAAGTGATACTATGTGACTTACAAGGCTAGATCAGAAAAGACCAGTTAGCTTCCACCTGGTTCTCTTGGGATGCCTGCTCTGGGGGAAGCCAGGTGCCATGTAAGGAGTCCAGCTGCCCCAAGAGCACCACACTTCAGAGCTCAGGTCAACAGCCCATGCTAAGCTCCCAGCCAACAGCCAACCCTGGCAGCCAAGTGAATGAACCATCCAGCCTAGCTGAGCCTTCAGCTGATCGCACGACAGCTAACTGCAACTTGATGAGACCTCCCAAGCCAAAATTACCCTTATTTCCTGACCCACAAAATTGTGAGCAAAATAAAATGGCTGTTTGAAATCCCTAGTTTTGGGATAATAAATAATAACTAGAACAGTGAGATTTTAATTATTTAACTGAAAGACACTGTTCTTACCCCTGACTCTTGATGAGATACCTGCCCATTAACTCTCACCACAAAGTATCCTTAATGATGGCCTCTCTTTGAGTACCACACCCAGCCTCTGAGTGAAGACCTGCACTGGATGGTCAGAACAATGACTTCCAGACAGCACTGTCTTCCCTACTTTGAGCTAAACTCTGTCTCCTATAACTTTCACCCATCTGCCCTAGTTCTGCCTTCTGATGCCAGAACAAGTCTTCTCTCGTCTTCTCTGTGACATCAGAAAAGATTATGCAAATATAATAGGTCAATAGAAAAAGAAAAGCCTTCTTTGTTCACAGGTCCTTTGAAGCATTAAGACATTAAAGAAATGTTCTCTCCTGAGATCTCCCTGGGGGTCATAACATTTATACTTTCTTTGCATATGTAGTTCTGTGTAGAAACGGAGAAAATGACTGTATGTGAAAAAACTGTTTAAAGACTTTTTTATTTAATTGCATTTAAAATGTTCAGAATGCAAAAATCAAGAAGAAAATCATACACCAAAATAAATTTAGGCTAGGTTAGAGAGTTAAATGCAAACAGTTCAAGAAAAATACTGATAAGTATATTTTGCAAATGAAGGAGGACATAACTTTCTCAGCATGATTTTCTCAGTATAACTTCAAAGACTGAAAAAATTGATAGAATTGATCACAAACTCCAGAACTTTTGCATAATAAAAATATTCACAAAAAAATTAAAAGACCATTGACAAACTAAAGAAAAATATTTCCAGCATACAATGAAACAAAAGATTAAGAACCTTAATATATTTTTTAAAAATTCCAGTTGGTAAGAAAGTGAACATTCTAATAGGAAAAATATATACACAAGCAAAGAAGAAATTCACTATAGAAAAAGTACAAGTGGAGAGAGGTGGGGCAAACATGGCTGATGAGAGATATTGGTTGCTAGATCATCTCTGAAAGTAGGAAAAGTTTGCGATGAAAAAATATAGCTCAGGTATGATTCAGAGGGAAAAATGCCAGACAATACCAGAGACTCCATGGGAAGAAGTTATGAAGCAGAACAAGAAGGAGCAAGATTTTGGCAGAGATCAACCCCTGAGAAACTTGGAGTCCACGGAAAAGGTAGTTGGGGGTTTTAATTCTCCTTCCCTCACACCTTGGGAAGTCAGCAGGCTCCTGAGCTGCTGGAGAGCTCTTCTACCCTCATGAACCCCAAAGCTGCTGCCATCAGTGAACTGGGAGCTTCTTGAAAACAAAGCACCAAGCTGACAGCCCTCTGAGGGTTGCTTGCTCTCACCAGAGACCTAAGCTGAGATGCTGGGCACCATATAGCTTCTCCACCCATTGTGGGCCTTTGTCCTCCCCAGGGAGCTTCAGCCCTTCAAGTTTTTGTGTCACTGGTCCCTACACAAACATTTCCCAACTCCTACCATGTGTTGGTCATAGGGGCTGGTGGGTCATGGAGGAACTGTGTGATCCCACAGCTTGGACATAATGGGAGGACTGCCTTCCTGGGAGAGGGACAAAGGGAACCAGATTGCCAGCACCCCTCTCTCCTCCTCTCCCTCTCCTTTCCCACCTACTGCTGCCAAGTGGTACAGGTCACCCAAGGAATGATCAAGCCAGGGCTCTCAAGAGTGGCTGCTTCCCCACTGTTGACATGTCCATTACACCGAGGGCTCCACATAGAGTGGGGTTCACATCTTTCCTCTTAAAGATCTTCAGTGGACCAAGGGGTGCTCAGACTCTGAGCTCCCTGCTTGAAAACCCTCTCCAGTGCTGCTCACCTTGCTGCCCCAGGAAAGCAGGGACACATTAAGCCTACTTGAGTTCTCCACAGACAATTTGGGACCAGCACACTTTTCCCTGGAATGGTCAGGCACTGAACTTGGGAGAACAGGGGACAGGCCCATAGGCCAGATCCTGTATCCCCAGGAGTCAATCATGTTGCTCAGGGGCATGGAGGGAGATCTGTGGACTAATCTTGAGAAGCAAGGGAGACTACGGGCAGAACTGAAATGAAACTGTAACGTGGGTCTGAGCTATAGTGCATTCGCAGAGTATCCCCTGCCCCCACAGAAAGGCCATGCTTTCAGTTCAGTATGGGATCGTGGGCAGGGAAGCTCCCAGCCCACAGTACCACTGCTGGTGAGCTCACCTAGTTGGGCTTCTGCTTGTGGCCAGACACTGGAAGGAGATGCACTGGACAAGGGAGGAGGGAGAAGAGT
This sequence comes from Propithecus coquereli, assembly GCF_000956105.1. Classification (NCBI taxonomy): domain Eukaryota; kingdom Metazoa; phylum Chordata; class Mammalia; order Primates; family Indriidae; genus Propithecus; species Propithecus coquereli. The sequence goes on from NW_012148186.1 coordinate 1,946,738, forward strand.
GAAACCCACACCTGACAGCCCAGTCTGTGAATCCCAGATGACCTCTCCTGCACGACCAGACTTTCTGGCTCAGGGGGGCTGCTTCAGCTCCTCCCTGGTGGCTTTCCCCAGTGATCTGGGAGATAACCATTGACTCCTGCTGCAACAGCTCTTGTGCCTACCTTGTGAAGCCTGAAGGCAAGTTCTTCTAAACCAGCCCCATCTAGCCTTGCTCCTCTATCTACAACTACTTTGCTGGAGAATAAGGAGTCCCCTGGGAATCCATGGCCCCACCCACCACCTGTGGCATTCGAGTGATTCTTCTGAGGGAAAAAAGCTGGTCACGAGTCCCAAAGAACAACACTGCAGCCGGCCCTTTCCTACAAATACTATCTACTGTCAGGGAAGACAACTTGTACAGACCATTACAGCATTTACTGACTCAATCATACAGGGTATGGCTGACTTTTACCCACAAGTACCACCTACTGTCTCAGAGATTAAACTGGGCATCCAAACATAATTAACACTGTTTAAGAAGATCACAGGGCTGGGTAAAGAAAAAATATCAAATACATCCATCTTTCCTCATCAAGAAAAGACAGGGAATCTGCTCACACACATAGCTCACCATGCTACAACCTATAAACAACTAGCAACCAAGAAAACCACTACACTAAGGATATCTATAAACCAAGGTATCCATACAGAACCTAGATCCTCATCAAAGATACCCACAAGCAAAGCCAAATATCCTTACCCAACATATGCTACAGACATTCTCTTAAGAGTGAGAGGGATCCAAAAAAAAAAAAAAAAAAAACCCCATCTGAACAAAAGAAAAATCCCAAAACAAAAAGCAATAGCTTCTCCAGGTGAGAAGGAATCAGCACAAGAACTCCAGAAGTACAAAAAATCAGAGTGAAAGGACACCACCCCAAAGGAGAACACCATTTCTCAGGCAATGGATCCTAACCAAAGTGAAAATAATGAAATGACAGATAAAGAATTCCAAATATGGATTGTAAGGAAGCTCAACGAAATATAAGAGAAAATGGAAAACCAACTCACAGAAAACAGAAAAACAATTCAGGAAATGAATCACAAATTTACTAAACAAATATATTTAAAAAAAAATAGAAATTCTGGAAATAAAAAAAACTCATTTAAGGAAATAGTAGAAAGTTTTAAGAATAGACTAGACCAGGTAGAAGAAAAAATTTCAGAGCTTGAACACTACTCTTTTGAATTAACCCAGTCAGTCAAAAATAAAGAAGAATTAAGAGGAACAAAGTCTAAGAGAAATATGGCATTATGTAAAATGGCCAAATATAAGAATTATAGGCATCCCTGAGGGTGAAGAAGAAAAAGCACAAGGTCTGGGAAACCTACCTGAGGTAATAATTGAGGAAAACTTCCCAGTCTTGCTAGAGATTTAAACATCCAGATATAAGAAGATCCATAAACACCTGAGAGATTCATTGCAAAAAAGGAAGTCTTTCCTGGACAAAAATACATTAAGGGAATTTGTCACTACCAGATCTATCCTACAGGAAATGCTCAAAATTGCATTATACTTGCAACAATACAACAGATACCAACCAGTGTAAAAACATCCAAAAGTTATAGCTCACAGCTCTTATAAAACAATAGAACAAGAAGGAAAACAAAGTATCATCCAATGTGCTGAACAGAACAGGATCCTACATGTCAATACTAACACTCAACATGAACAGTCTGAATGCCCCACTTAAAAGACAGATTAGCTGAATGGATGAAAAAATATAACCCTAATATTTACTGTCTCCAAGAAACACATCTGTACCACAAGGACTCACACAGACCCAAGATAATGGGATCGAAAAAAATATTCCATGCAAATGGAAACCAAAAACGATCAGGTGTAGTCACTCTGATATAAGATAAAATAGACTTTAAATTAAAAATGGCAAAAAAAAGACAAAGATGGTCATTATATAATGGTAAAGGTAGCAATTCAACAAGAAGACATAACAATTATAAAGATATATGCACCTAACACAGGAACTCCCAGTTTCTCAAAGCAAATTCTTCTAGATCTAAGCAGAGAAATAAATAGTAGCATCGTATTAGTGGGGGACTTCAACACTCCACTGACAGAACTAGATAGATCATTGAAGCAGAAACTGAATAAAGAAACACTGAACTTAAACAAGGCTCTAGAATAAATGGACCTAACGGACATTTACATAACATTCTGCCCTAAAACTATGGAATATACATTCTTCTCATCAGCACGTGGGATATTTTCCAAGATTGATCATGTCATAGGCCACAAAATATATCTGAGTAAATTAAAAAAAAAAAATCACACCACGAATCTTCTCAGACAACAGTGGAATAAAACTGAAATCAATTCAAAGAAAAACACTCAAATCTACACAAAGTTATGGAAATTAACCTGATGCTGAATGATCCCTGGGTCAAGGATGAAATTAAGATGGAAATCAAAATATTCCTCAAACTGAATGACAAAGGGGACACAAGTTTTCAAAATCTATGGGATACAATAAAAGCAGCCCCAAGGGGAAAATTGATAACATCAAATGCCTACATCAAAAGACAGAGAGATCACAAATTAACAACCTAATGTCACATCTCAAGGAACTAGAAAAAGAACAAAACCCAAAGCCAGCAAAAGAAAAGAAATAACAAAGCTCAGAGCAGAACTAAACAAAGTGGAAACAACAAAAATACAAAGGATCAATGAAGAAAGAAGATGATTCTTTGAAAAGATAAACAAAATTGATAGACCACTGCCTAGATTAAACACAGAAATAGAAGAGGAAGGACTCAAATAACCTCAATCGGAAAGGAAAAAGAGACATTAAAACTCATACTGCAGAAACACAAAATATCATCCATGACTACTATAAAACCTCTACACAATCTAGAAAATCTAAAGGAAATGGATAAAGTCTTGCAAACACACAACATCCCAAGTCTGAATCAGGAAGAGATAGAAACCCTGAACAAACCAATAATGAGTAGTGTGACTAAAGCAGTGATAAAAAAAATCTCCTTACAAAAGAAGTCCCAGACCAAATGGATTCACAGCTGAATTCTACCAGACCAGCAAAGAACTTGTATGTATCCTAGAGAAACTATTCCATAATATCCAGAAGGAGGGAATCCTCCCTAATTCATTCTATGAAGCCAGTATCACCCTGATGCCAAAGCCAGGAAAGGACACAACAACAACAAAACTACAGAACAGTGTCCCTTGTGAACAACATACATACAAAAATCTTCAACAAAATACTAGCAAACAGAATTCAACAGCACATCAAAAAGATAACCCACCCTGATCAAGTGGTTTTCATCCCAGGGATGCAAGAATGGTTTAACATACGCAAATCAGTAAACATGATTCACCACATAAACAGCAACAAAAACGAAGACCACACAATCATCTCAACAGATGTAGAAAAAGCATTCACTAAAATCAAGCACCCTTTCATAATAAAAACCCTCAACAAATTAAGCATAGAAGGAACATACCTCAAAATTATAAAAAGCCATATATGTACAAACCCACAGCCAGCATCATACTGAATGGGGAAAAGTTGAAGCATTCCCCCTAAGAACTGGAAGAAGACAAAGGTGTCCACTGTTACCACTTCTATTCAAGATAGTACTGGATGTCCTAGCCAGAATAATCAGGCAACAGAAGGAAATAAGGGGTATCCCAACTGGGAAAGAGGTTAAACTATCCCTGCTTGCTGATGATAGAATCTTACATCTAGAAAATCTGCAACACTCCACCCAAAGACTCCTGGAATTGATAAATAAATTCAGCAAAATCTCAGGGTACAAAATCATTGTATACAAATAAGTAGCATTTCTATCTACCAGTAACAGTCATGCAGAGAATCAAATCAAGGGCTCAATACCATTCACGATAGCTACAAAGGAAATAAAATACCTAGGAATATACTTAACAAAGGAGGTTAAAGACCTCTATGAGGAGAACTACAAAACATTGATGAAAGAAAACATAGATGATACAAACAAATGGAAAAACATTCCTTGCCCATGGATTAGTATAATCATCATTAAAATGTTCATAATATTCAAAGTAATTTACATATTCAGTGCAATCCCCATGAAAATACCAGTGTCATATTTGACATATCTAGAAAAAAATAATTCTAAACTTCATTTGGAACCAAAAAAAGAGCCTAAATAGCCAAAGCAATCTTAAGTAAAAAGAATAAATCTGGAGGCATCACATTACCTGACTTCAAATTATACTAGAAGGCTACAGTCCCCAAAAACAAGTTGGTACTGGTATGAAAATAGAGACATAGACCAATGGAACAGAAAACTCATAAATGAAATCATCTACTCACAACTGAAGGATCTTCGACAAAGCAGACAACAACATACACTGGGGAAAGGAAGCCCTATTCAATAAATAGTGTTGGGAAAACTTGATAGCCACATGCAGAAGAATGAAACAAGATCCTTATCTCTCAACATATACAAATATTAATTCGAGATGGATTAAAGACTTAAATGTAAGGCATGAAGCCATAAAAATTCTAGAAGAAAATATAGGAAAAACTCTTAAACATTGGCGTAAGCAAAGAATTTATGACTAAGACTCCAAAGGCAATTACAGCAACAACAAAAATAAACAAATGGTACTTAATTAAATTGCAAAGCTTCTGCACAGCAAATAAAATAATCAAAGTCAAAGTTAATATACAACCTATAGAACGGGAGAAAATCTCGCAATCTATACATCTAACAAAGGACTGATATCCAGAATCCAAAAAGAACTCACACAAATCAGCAAGAAAAAAAAACAAACAACCCCATCAGAAAGTGGACGGATAACATCAACAGAAGATTTTCAAAAGAAGATAGACAAATGGCCAAGAAACATATGAAAAAATGCTCAACATCACTAATCATCGGGGAAACGCAAATTAAAATGACAATGAGATACTACCTTACCCCCATCATGGCCATTATTAAAAGTCAAAAAGAATAGATGCTAACATGGATTCAGAGAGAAAGAAACACTCATATACTGTTGGTGGGACTGCAAATTAGTACCACCTCTATGGAAAACACTGTGGGGATTCCTCAAAGAAATAAATGTAGACCTACCATTCAATCCAGCAATCCCACTGCTGGGTATCTACCCAAAGGAAATGAAGTCATTTAATAAAAAACACACCTGCACTCAAATGTTTATTGCAGCACAATTCACAATTGCAAAGACATGGAATCAATCTAAGTGCCCTTCAATTTATAAATGGATAAAGAAAAAGAGGGATATATATATACCTTGGAATACTACTCAGTCATCAAAAGGAACAAAATAATGTCATTTGCAGCAATGTGGAGTGAACTGGAGACCATTATTCTAAGTATCTCAGGAATAGAAAACCAAACACTACACGTTCTCACTAATAAGTGGGAGCTAATAGATGTGTACACATGGGGCACAAAGCAAATGTAAAGGGCATGAGAAACCAAGAAAGAGGGAGGGTGGGTGTGGGATAAATACCTACCTGTTGGATACAATGAGCACTATATTCTGGTGATGTACACACCAAAAGCCCTGACTTAAGCATGATACAAAATATTTATGTAACAAAAACACTTATACTCCCTTAATTAATATTTTGAAATAAAAACAAAAAATAAAAAAACAGTGGAATTAGAATGTTCTAACACAAAAAATGATAAATGCTTGAAGTGATGGATACCCCAACTACCCTGATTTGATTAATACACATTGTATGCTTTTGTCAAAACATCATATGTACTATATATACACAACTATTATGTACCCATAATAAAAAATTTAAAA